>NC_073693.1:323073185-323101255 GCF_029784155.1 Uranotaenia lowii
GGTTATTTTCGGTTTCGATGTCTTTTGCCGAACGTCTGATGATAATGGCTTCAGGGGCTTGGTCGCGAATCTGAATGTAGGGAGCCTAAATGTTTGTAGTGGTACAAATGGAATTTCCTGGATATTTCCTGGGTCAGTTGTTAGTCTTTTTGTAGGTTTTATGGGTTTAATTCAATCGAATCATGATTCTTGAAACAACATATCGTCCAAATCTCTCAACCGCAAATTCACAACTATTGTTTCAAATAAATTCAAAGATCTATTTTTCAGATAATGATTTTTAGGTTTCTTATCTATCGACGACTTACAATATGCAAAAGTGAAAAATGTGAAAGATTGTTTTTAATTCTGTTACCCATTTGGTATTCCGAAAGGAAGTAATTAAAGTTCGTTCTTCCAACGTCATGTTCTGTCACTGAGAACTTTTGAATTCCCTATGAGATTGAAAGATTTATTCTCAGTGTTTGGCAATAGGGAAAGAGAAAAGTGAGCCTAAACTTGGCATGCTGCTTATCTTGGCATGCCAAAATGCATTTTGGTGATACAAATATTGAGATAGAGACCTAAAGCAAATACTTCAAAGAATGAGAAGACTCCAAAGATGGATGATCAGCATCCTAGTAACATTGAACTCTTTTATAGAAAATAGGTAAAGTCAATAAAGTTTTCTATGAAAGCTGAACTAGGTCAATTTAGTCATGGAATCAGGTTATAACAAATTTGGAGCATTTTTAATTGGTAAAATAACATAGGTATTAACCGTTTCCAATGAATAAATGTCAGCTTTCCACTTACCAATAAAATTAGGATCCCATGTTATTCAACATTTATTAATCCATTCGTTTCGGACTGTTATGCGACTGTTTTGAACTAGATTTTCCCTTTAAAACGTACCAATTAGCCGAGCACTCTTACGACACACACCCAAATTTAAACCAATTTTCTGGCACCCAAATCGGATAAGCAACGCTCACATAATGGCTCATATTTACCTACATTTTAAAAGAAAATTGAACCGTGAAAGCGAAAGCCCAAAGCGTTTAGAGACTAGGTGGAGGGAAGAGGAAAAAAGTAAGCTCAAAGGTTTTCCTCGAGCGGCTGAAAACGAAAACGAAAAACCGCGAGGCGGCACAACATTGTTCGATTTTGTTGAAGGCTTATTATTGGATTTGATTTTTCCCTTCGCTCAATTTTTTTTTCTTCTCTCTCAATCGCATCGATATCCGAAAGCCGACATCTCAACCAACATTTAGTGTTTTTCATGCCAATGTTGCTGCTGCTCGATGATGCATAATGTAGCTAGCCTGGTGAATTGATGATGAGACAGACAACCTCTTCTTTTCGTTTGTGGAAGCAGAAAATATGTTAAAAGCTGGTGATGTTGAGGGAGTAGGAACACTTGTACTACAGCACAATGTTCGATTGATGTACAAGGGACTTTGATGGAATTTTAGGTGGCTTTTCCATGGTTTGAAAATAATGTAAGACATTTTTTTTAAGTAGTAGATCTCAATCGAATAGGTGCGAGACATGTTTTAAACCGTTTACTGCAGGAAACTCTTTTGGAACTACATTTATAAAACGTTTTTCTTCAACTTCTATCTCAAGCAGTGTGATTTTCTCATCTCTGAAAACAGCTTTCAATCGATTCCAGAACCTTATTACAAAGTCCATAAACTTTTTGCTATTTAATCGAATTGTAGCAGATTTTTTCCAGTAGATTCATGCAAAACAAACCGCCAAGTATGGCGAAAAATTTCGTAACGGAAGGCAATGCAACTGTAACGAAATTCACGTAAAAATTTTAGAAACAATGAAAGATTTTTTGTTTTATTAAATTTAGGTTATAACATTTTTAATATTCAAACCGTGTTTTCTCGAAAGTAGCTTTTATACACTGAGGGCTTCAGTTGAGATTTTCCATATTTTTAACAAAATTACGGTAAAATTTGAATGACAATCTGCTGAATTGAGAATTTTACAAACTGCACTATAAAGTTTTTTTTCTAGAATTTTTACTGAAATCTGATGCAATCTCATAAAAATACGATACTCTGAAAATGCCAAAATTTTTTATTAGATTCATAACAAAATAAACAACACATAATATTCTTTAAATTAAAATTTTGATCAGTAAACTCCTTTATGAGTTATTAAGGTTTACCCTAAGAAACAAATAGTCTATTCGGAATACCGAACGATTGCGTTTTGTTTGAAAAATAGCTATTTTCCAACATTTCCGGTGTGGTTGAAAAATATCCACATGCCTTTTTTACAAGAATATGGTTCCAGAACATGGTACTGTTCCTCGGCATTGGAAGTCGGATCACATGAAAAGAATTTGGCTTAATCTTGAAGTCACTAGTCGTCAAAACTTATGGAAGCCAACGGTTCCGTCCTCTTTGAAGCAGCCATCCCAAGCGATGACTGTTTGTGATGCGACAATCGTAAAATTAGGAAAATTTTGGTTTAGTTGTTGTCCTGTTTTTCTTCCGAAACTGTCGTTGCCTTATCCGTTTTACTTTTTTGATTTCTATAATTTTTTGGCTAAGTTTTGGACCACTTTTGGAATTTCCTCAAGTAAAACGCTTAATTTAAAATGAGCGTGAATTCGTCGCATGCCCTCACATCAAGATAAAAACAAATAAACGGATTCACTTACACAGCCATATGATATTTGATATATCCCAGGGAACAACAAGAAAAATAATTGACTTTGGTTTGCATCAAGACAAAAATGTTTTTTTATTTTTAAAAATTTTTATTGGTTGTATTGAAAAGCATTGCATTCGCTAAATAAATTGAGTTCCAGCGTAGTTATTTTCGCTTATTTTTATTTTTGTTTTCTTAACAGCGCAATTGCAGAAAATTATCAGTGCAATTTGTAAGTTCACAGGGACTTTATGCAAAAACAAGTAAGAATATCGAAAAATATATTTTTTTTTAAGAAGAGAAGATTTATTTTTTTTACCTCTGATCCGTCTGGGTATCTGGTTTCTGCGCTTAAAGCCTCAAGTTAAATGGTGTTTGGATCAAAAAGTCGTCAGACTAAATGCGTGTAAATCGAGTATTGGTTTATTAAAAAAAATCAAAGTATCTTTCATTTTGAAGTTCAGTATGTATAAAACACGGAAAAAATGCTCAGTTAAGATTCCGGATGACCTAGTCCAAATTAGCATGCCTTTTGTTTGACGCCTGCCATCAGATTTTGTACAGTCACCTTATCCGCTTTCTTTGCCGCAGAACGCCAGAGTGCTTGCAACAGCATTTCGCTGTTAATAGTTTTTTGGGCCTTCTTAAGGTTCTGCTTGACTATCGCCCAATATTTTCCGATTGGGCAAAGTTCTGGTGTGTTGGGAGGGTTCTCATCCTTGGGCACAACCTTTTTTTTTATTAGTTGATTACCCAGGTGGTAAATCCTTTTTACGGATTGCATTCCAAGGCACGGCGAGCGACCGAGTCCCCCCAGTATGCTACTCTGGGTCCATGGGTGCAATTGGACGACTTATGATACTAAGTACCCCTACGCCATAAAGTCCACCTGGGGCCTCTGGCCATAATTCCCAACTGGACCTGCAAAGAAGGCTATACCCGAGATGGGAGACCAAGTCCGCGCTTAAGCGCTCATCGGCAACTCTAGTTCGAGTCAAACTCCAGCATATTACCTTGCCTCTTGTTACGATTCAGGACTCCTCTCCTCTAACGGCTCAAGGTCCAGCCTTTACTCGCAACTAGAGGCTAGCTTGATTCCCACGACTATCGTGCGCTCCGCCTCTGTTCGAGACCGCTGCAAGAGACCTATGACCTCTCCTCTAACGACTAGAGATCTTGGCTCCGCCTGGCTTGGCTCGAGGCCCTCTCCTCTTTGCCCGTCCGTGTGCCGAATCGAGAGCAGCTTATCCTGGACACGCGCCTGTCACAGCACACGTCCGGGGCTTTACGAAAGACTACTCGGATGATTCCCGGCGAAGAATTCATCCTATACCGACTCAGGTGACTCTCCCGCCAACGACGTGAAGTCACCCTACCCGAGAGTATTTCGCGGCGTAAATACTCTTCCCCTTACGAGTTCGTCTACGATGAAGGAATAGTCTTATCCCCGCAGCTTCCCTCGTAGGGAGCGCGTTTTACTCAGATACTCCGTGGCGGTGGAGGTATCCTACACAACGTTCGCGACGTACCTAAACAGCTCGGCATACGCAGAAGGTAGAGTCTTATCTTTGTATGCTTTACTGCTAGGATCGGACGCATACTACTCGAATGCCCCTCGCAGAAAGGGCATTCTACACCGACCGTGGTCCGGTCTTCCTCCTCCCTTTTTGGCTGGCAACCCTAGGATTTTTGCCCGCCGTGTGCTTTAGCTAGCAGCTTATCCTAGACTCGCGCCTGTCACAGCACACGTACGGGTCTTAAACGCTCACGACTCAGATGAATCCCGACGGAGATGTCATCCTACCCGATTCGAGTATCTCATCCGACGGCGACGTGAGACCACTCTACCCGAGAGTACTCCGCGACGTGAATACTCTTCTCCCTACGAGTTCGACTGAGGAGAAGGTATAGTCTTATCCCCACAGCCTCCGTCGCAGAGGGCGCGTTCGACTCGGATACTCCACGACGCGACGGTATCGTTGGAGATATCCTACACACAGACGCGCGACGTACCTAGCAGCTTGGCATACGCAGAAGATATAGTCTTATCTTTGTATGCGTTACTGCCAGGGTCGGACGCACACTACTCAGGTGCTCCCCGACGAAGGAGTCACGCTACACCGGTCGCGAACTGGTGCTGGTTCCAACTCCTCTGCAGGGCATGGCGAGGCCACGTATCCAAACCGATGGTGGAACTGTGTCATGCAGAAATCCATCTCTCCATGTCTCCGGTCCATCCAGGATCCGATGTTAGGGATCAAGCGATGGGGGGAGTTTAGCTTGAAATGCTAGTCATTCTTCTGTTCGTAGCTCCCGGATTTCAATTCTCCCAGATCCCGGCTTTCTAGTTGTCGAAATACGTTCCCCGAACACTTTTATTACTTTGGTGACGGTTGATTTCGCCACATTCAACGATTTTGCTATTTCTGTGTGCGGTGTAGTTTGGATTTTCACGACGCATGTACAAAATTCTGATTCGTAGCTTGCATGGACCAAATTCTACCCGAATAGGCATTTCAGTGTGCAGTTTTTCGACGTTGTTTGTATACATATGGGATGTTCCTAAAGACATATGATCAGCGTTACCACATTTAAATCTGTATTTTCGAGGAAAAAAATCTTTAAAATCTGTATAAAATCTCAAAAATCTGTATCGAAATCTGTATCTAAAATTTTGATACCGATTATTAACGCTGCCCTAATATTACCTTTTTCTAATGCGTATCACACACGATATAACTGCGTTCCTGACAGCGGACTATCAAATCAGTGTTTATCATAAAATTTTGATAATTGCAAAACCGAGCGATTGGAGTGGAGAGAAAATTCTTTGCATTTGGAATGGTAATGATCAAAATTCAACAACTGCTTAACAACAACAATTAGCACATTTTCACTCTCTCTGAGCACCGGTTTCTCTCATTTTAACTTAAACCTTCTAATTCTCTCTAACAAATTGCCACAAATTATAACAAATTCAATCATTGGCTGCCAAATTTGTTTGATCATTGACGATGATTCTCCGTTTATCTCAGTCCCCTGTGCAAAACGCTTTTTGGTTAAACCAAGTTGAACTTTGTTTGAATTACTGTGACTGCAAAAATTTTAAGAAATCAAACTTTCAGTGCAACAGGCAATATAAGATCATGAAAAGTTTTGATTCGACTTATTGCGTTAAATATGAAATAGAACTATGTCCTTCCTTGTTTAACCAATCAGTTTGGATTAGAAAATTGAGCAAAAGTCTCTGTGGTAGGCCAGTTTCTGTACTAAGTTGTATTCACAGTATACTGCGAGGAAAATGTCCACAGCCGCTAACATAAGTCGATGATATTTAACTAGCATTGAAACTCAGATTTTGTGTATTGCAAAGACTGATCTTGCTATATGATTCTCAAACTCAGGTTTCAAACTGTTTTCAAACCCTTGCTTGTCGTAATAAGCGCTGTATTGTATGGTTCTGATCTTTGATCTTAAAGATTTTTCAAATTTGCGGGTGTGAAAATTCACACGTTCATCGCCATAGGACCCATATTCGTGTGACGGGTGAATTTTAGGGTGGTCGGATTTACCGGTTTTTTTTCAAATCCGGTATTTCGGTATTTGTAATTTATAAAACCGATAAAACAGGTAAAACCGGTATTTTTCAAAGTATATCAAATTCATGAAAAGGTTTCGTTTAATTGCAGTAGTAATGGCATAAAATGCTCAGAATATATAACTCAATAGATTCAGCAACATTTCCATTAAAAAAATGGTATTGTGCCTTTAAATTATTCCTTTGTCATAAATCTATCATCATCCTCATAATAATCATAATATTTATCATCTTCATTTTGTTATTATAATTTCGATGTGAGGTTGCGGAAATTCTAGAAGTTTCATATTATTTTCAACGAATTTTTGTCCTATACTCTGTAAAACAGTATTCATATTGGTATACAAAATGTAATGTAATGAAATTGGTATACAAAAAGATTTTTCGCCAAAACAACGACTTAACTAATAAATAAACAAAACTCAAAACACTGTCACAAAGTTTTTGGTTTACTCACTCCCCGCAACCTAGGTCCAACCTAGGTCGTGATCGCATTAAGTTTGCGCTCCCAAAAATGAAACGAACAAATCGAATTAAAAATCCATGAAAAACCAGTCAAAATTCAACAAAAATTTAGTTACGCTTGTTTTTGCTACAATACTGTTACAAATTTATAAAAACTTTGTTACTGCTTTGTCTGGAAAAAGAAAATGCTCCAACAGCTATAAAAATAAAAACAACAGATTTCCATCAATTACCTTGAAAATATTGATAAAAATATTAATACAATCAGTCTAACATGTGTTTAAATGCTGACTCTGTTGAAAGTTTCGTTAGAACTGAAGTTAGAATTGATGTAAACATGTGTTTAAATGCTGACTCTGCTGAAACATTTTATGTTTTGAAACAAACTAGGAAGTTTCTAATCAGTTTTCAATATTTTTCGTTTTAAACTTCAAGTTTTTGAAAGCCTGGCACCGCTTAGAACGATTTTTATAAACTTGGCATGTTTTTAGATAAAATTTGCAAATTTTATCAAATTCCAGCTATTCAATGAAAAATTCAGTGATTATTGTGAAGCAAACTTAAATTTCTTATAGCTGTATCTTTTTTGAGTCATTGTAAATTTGTACAGTCTTTAAATGTTGTGGAGCGTTAATTCGATAGCTGAACTGAATTGTGTAAAGTTTCATGAAAAAAGCTTTCATTCATAAAGTTACATCGACAAGTTTTAGCAATAATCAAATCTCACATAAACCTTGCAGTAAGGTTTATTGAGCTTGGATTTTGAAGCTGATTGAACAAAATTTGAGTATTAGTACTCATAAATATTTGGTAAAAGAAACATTTAGCTGTGTTAATTATTGAATGCCAAATAATGATGAAAAATTTACCGGAAATACCGGTTTTTTACCGTCCTAAAAGTCGGTATTCCGGTATTGAGAAAATGGACGGTTTTACCGGTTTTACCGGTTTCGGTAAAACCGGTTAGACCACCCTAGTGAATTTCCTGGGAGGCCCTTCGCATCAAAAACGTGTGACACTCTCTTGCTTAAGCTAGCCGCTCAGTTTTGCCACACGTTATAAATCTTGGATTCTCTCTATTTTCTTAATCGCTCCGAGAATTTCTTTGGGCTCGACTAGTAAAACTACCAAAATGAGCGTGGCGACGAACGTGTTAAAGTTAGCTTGGGTATCAGATCATTGGAGTAACTCAAAGTCTAATCAAAATATCTTGAAATTTTTTTATTTGCAGAAAATCTGTATAAAATCTGTACAAATTTCCAATTATCTGTAATCTGTATATACAGATTCTTGGTTGCAAAATTTCTAAAAAATCTGTATGATTACAGAAAAATCTGTATATGTGGTAACGCTGCATATGATGCACTAACACGTTCGTCGCCTCGCTCATTTTTACTAGCCGGGCCCAAAGAAAATCTCGGAGAGAGAAAGCAAAGAGGGAGAACTCCAATATTTGAAACGTGTGGCGAAGCTGGGCGGTTAATTCAAGTAAGAGAGCGTCACCCGCTTTTTGATGTGACGGGGCCCCCCAGGAAATACACCCGTCACACGAATATGGGTCCCATGGCGACGAACGTGTTAAATCAACAAAACTGAAAAAGGAAGTGTGAGTGGGATACCAAAATTGTGTTGATGGCTTGAAGAGCTTTGTATTTTCACATAAGCGGCAGTAAATGACAATATTTACTGGAAAAAGTAAGTGGAAAAAAGATGCTGACTTTTTTTTGTAAACTGAAAAATCTCTTCTTCTTCTTTCTTCTGGTTTGGAGCGAAAGGGTTCCTATAGGAGGGCCAGTGACTTGGACTATATGCCCGAAAAATCTCTAGTTTCTAAATCTCTAACCCGATATCATGATATCAATCAATCGAAACCGTTCACTGAAAAAGGTAGTAAGTTGCTTTCGAAATACTGGTATATGAACTTTTCATTTACCGTGGTTGAATTAAAAGGAATCTTTCGATTGCTTTGATTCACATAAATGTTGTATTTTTTTCTGAGATTTTCGATTGTGAAATTAGCTTTAAGTAAAAATTATTTTGCTACTAGCAGTGCTTGGAATGCTGAAAATTATAGATTATACATTTATTTGTAGTCGCGTAATACCGTCAGTAGTTGTCGTACAAGCCAAAAAAAAAGATAAGAATTTTTTTTTGAGAGTCATGAAAAACACCCAGTTTGAATGTACAACAATCTCGATTTCAAAAAAGAAAAGAAGCTTCAGTAATAGCGGCACTTTGTCCAAACAAACGCTGTAATCTTTCGTTTTTGGTAAAATTGTCATGGAAAAACATGTTTTAAAATACTGCTTTAAAAAGTACAGTTCGGAACAAGTTTCAAAAAATGAGAAACTTTTGAAATGGATTCAAACCTTTTTGAGCACTCGAGCATGGCCAGGTATATCAGCTAGTAGAATAATATAACAATAAGAAAATCTGTAGTATTGATCTGAAAGTATTGATCGAGAGAGAAAATTGTTTCAGAATATAACAAGACAAATTTAGGGAAAGCACTAAAACACGAAATGTACTTGAGGTTAATTTCATGAAAATTTTCTGACAGTTTTAACCATTTTAACTGCTGATTACTCATCCTGCAAATTCAGGTCGTCTTTCTTCATATAAAAATGATTGTTCATCATTATTTGACAAATGCTTGATGAAATTATGACATCCAATATTTTATAACAAAACCTTAACTTTTAAAAACAGAAGAAGAAGTTGATATTTATGGTCCGGCCCAATGTAAGAAATTGAACAATTTGAAAAATTGAAGGATCGGAAGATATCTTTGATTGCAGAGTCTCTTCCTCATTTGTCCCTATAAATCAACCCTACTTCATTCAATATGTAATAAGCAAATTGCCATAAGAAGTTAAAAGAAAGCATGCAAGATAATCGATTTTCTTCACCGTCTATTTGATGATAAAAATTTACTGGGAAACGAAATTTGGTTATAGATTCTGCGGTATAATAACGTTTCGTGATATGATTCTATTTATCCATGTATGATTTGATGGACGTTTTTTTTAAACTCGTGTCGTTGGTAAAATAAGCCTAAATTCTAGGGACCAGCGACTTCAAAATGAACTTTTGGAAATATGTACAATGAGATAGTTAGACAACACTGATTGTACAGCCAACCAATCTTCAATTTTTGGAGTGTAACTGATACCACTTCAGACATTAACCTTTAAGAAAACCCAATAATCTTTCCCCAGATTAAACCTAAACCTCATTCGAATGACGGAAAATTACGAATTCATTCCTAGGCAAGCAAAATTACCCTCATAATTTACCGGCAGCAGCCTCCAGGCAAAGGCTTACACCGACAATCTAATTTCGAAATTCTGTCCCCGGCTGAAGACTCTGAGCCAAGATTTAACACGCAACATCCCCTCCTGGGTAGTTGGTTGGCTGTGATAAGTTTGTTTTCTCGGGTGGGGGAGCTCGAGGATGGTGATGAGACAGTAACACGCGAAACCGGAGATCAAATCCCCAATCCCGCATATTTCCGGAAATACATATTTTCTCCGTTAATTGGCCTTACCAGTTTTGGGGAAGGTTTTCCCCGGAAATTGCACCCCCAAATGGAGGCGCGTTCTTTTGGAGAGAAAATGGGGGAACTGTCTTAGTTTGAGGCGTTTATATGATATTGGCGTTTTCCTGGATTTTTTTTCAAATCCATAATTCAAAGATTTTTATAAAGAGCTAAGGTTTCTCGATATGGCAGATCCAAAAATGTTTGGAATCACTGTTTTTAAATTCTGGCTTATCGCTGTTAAGCCCTTTGTTGTCAAGAGTAGTAATCACGGTGTCTTTTTAAAAAATTTAACAAAAATTCGACATATCTGAATGTTTGTCACATTACAGAGAGGACTTCCATCTATTCAAAAAATGACGAACTTTCAACTTGAAATTGTTCTAGAAAAATACCGTGAAATGTTTTAATTGTATTTTAAATTCACGCGAACAAGTTGCTTACAAAATTGACTTCATCTGCGTTCAATAAGCCCTCAGGTAAGTAAGTGGTATTATTAAACTTCGAGGAATGGAACCTTTCTCATATCAATCAAGTCCCTAAAGCAACGTTCTTTCCCGGGTCCTTGAAAATTGATTACTCACCGTCGATTCTGTTGACGTCTGCAGCTTAGCTACAGCAGGTCTATAATTTATTATGCTGCACATTACTAAAAATACTGTTTATTTACCTCCACATCTCCTTACCTCAAAACTATGTTGCGGTTTTTTATGTCTTGTCGCTACCGGTATTTACCTACTTAGTCTTGTGATCTCCGACCCCGAACGGATCTCGGGGCTACTTAAATGAATGAGTCTACGGTTTGTAGACCGACACCATAACTGGACTCACGACTGGCTGAGTTGGGGTCCGGGACTGATTCAGCTTTGGGAGTTGCTGCATTCCCTATCTTTCCTTCTGTTATTGTGAGGATTAACAACAAGAGGTCCGACGAATCAATTCTCTGAACCGGCAAAACCAGGTCACGGTCGCTGATTATTTTCGAGCTTTTAACGGGGTATGGTTCTCGGTTAAATTTTTGCAGCGGCATTTTTCCAGTTTTATTGTTTCACGAGCAAGAAACTTATTTGTGGGTAATTGTTTGAAGAAATTAAGTGGTTCTTCTAATAAAAAGGAAAACGCTGAAAAATACTTTCATTATCAATATAGATACCCTCATTAATTTGTGGAATGCGTAGGGTCTAGACGCCATATCCACTGACCTGTATCGTACTTCCACTTTTCACCTGAAGCCTGTAGCCTACACACAGTATCTGACAATTAAGCAAATGAGATGGTCCAGCCCAACAGCTGGCTGTCGTTGGCTGTAATTATTTATCAATGACGGCAATTAATCTCGGCCGTAATTAGTCGCCCATCCGCACTTCGACACACTACCGGGTTATCGATTAGTTTTCTGGTTTGCAGATTTTATCCGTTTTTTTTTCAACGTCCAGCTGCTAACATTTCCTCAAAATGTGCTAGCCTTTTCTTTTTTTTTTAATTATTACCAGTGAAGATAACAACATTGATTTCTGCATTTTTGTTTCCAAACAATTTCCAAAACTTTAACCGTTTTTCCTTTATCTTTTCATTTCAGGTGGGTAAAGCATTTCCGGAGAATAAACTTGTGAAGACAGAATTGTGTGAGTATGATTATGTTGAAGTGTGATTAGAGATAAATCTTTCATCAGCTGTTTGGACATCTAAATACGTAAAAAACATGACAAAATTCACAAAAAGACTAAAATGACAAAAATGACAAAAATGATAAAAATGATAAAAATGATAAAAATGAAAGAAATGACAAAAATGACAAAAACGACTTAATGAAAAAAAAAAAAAATATATCAGAAATGACAAAAATGACAAAAATGACAAAAATGACAAAAATGACAAAAATGACAAAAATGACAAAAATGACAAAAATGACAAAAATGACAAAAATGACAAAAATGACAAAAATGACAAAAATGACAAAAATGACAAAAATGACAAAAATGACAAAAATGACAAAAATGACAAAAATGACAAAAATGACAAAAATGACAAAAATGACAAAAATGACAAAAATGACAAAAATGACAAAAATGACAAAAATGACAAAAATGACAAAAATGACAAAAATGACAAAAATGACAAAAATGACAAAAATGACAAAAATGACAAAAATGACAAAAATGACAAAAATGACAAAAATGACAAAAATGACAAAAATGACAAAAATGACAAAAATGACAAAAATGACAAAAATGACAAAAATGACAAAAATGACAAAAATGACAAAAATGACAAAAATGACAAAAATGACAAAAATGACAAAAATGACAAAAATGACAAAAATGACAAAAATGACAAAAATGACAAAAATGACAAAAATGACAAAAATGACAAAAATGACAAAAATGACAAAAATGACAAAAATGACAAAAATGACAAAAATGACAAAAATGACAAAAATGACAAAAATGACAAAAATGACAAAAATGACAAAAATGACAAAAATGACAAAAATGACAAAAATGACAAAAATGACAAAAATGACAAAAATGACAAAAATGACAAAAATGACAAAAATGACAAAAATGACAAAAATGACAAAAATGACAAAAATGACAAAAATGACAAAAATGACAAAAATGACAAAAATGACAAAAATGACAAAAATGACAAAAATGACAAAAATGACAAAAATGACAAAAATGACAAAAATGACAAAAATGACAAAAATGACAAAAATGACAAAAATGACAAAAATGACAAAAATGACAAAAATGACAAAAATGACAAAAATGACAAAAATGACAAAAATGACAAAAATGACAAAAATGACAAAAATGACAAAAATGACAAAAATGACAAAAATGACAAAAATGACAAAAATGACAAAAATGACAAAAATGACAAAAATGACAAAAATGACAAAAATGACAAAAATGACAAAAATTACAAAAATGACAAAAATGACAAAAATGACAAAAATGACAAAAATGACAAAAATGACAAAAATGACAAAAATGACAAAAATGACAAAAATTACAAAAATTACAAAAATGACAAAAATGACAAAAATGACAAAAATGACAAAAATGACAAAAATGACAAAAAGACAAAAATGACAAAAATGACAAAAATGACAAAAATGACAAAAATGACAAAAATGACAAAAATGACAAAAATGACAAAAATGACAAAAATGACAAAAATGACAAAAATGACAAAAATGACAAAAATGACAAAAATGACAAAAATGACAAAAATGACAAAAATGACAAAAATGACAAAAATGACAAAAATGACAAAAATGACAAAAATGACAAAAATGACAAAAATGACAAAAATGACAAAAATGACAAAAATGACAAAAATGACAAAAATGACAAAAATGACAAAAATGACAAAAATGACAAAAATGACAAAAATGACAAAATTGACAAAATTAACAAAATTTATAAAAATTACAAAAATTACAAAAATGAAAAAAAATTACAAAAATGACAAAAATGACAAAAATTACAAAAATAACAAAAATTACAAAATCAGCATAATTGACAAAAATAGCATAAATGACAAAAATAACAAATGGTTTCAAGGTGTTTTAAAGTAAAAGTCGATTTTTGTCTAAAAATGTGTTTTTTTGGTAATTTTTAGTAGAGTAGAGGCATCCCTAATCAAATTCGATTGAGCTACAATTTCGCAAAAATCAGTTTCTGGGCCAACGAACAAAATGTTTATGGTCGGTGTTCGAAATTCGATGATGAGATTTTCCCCATTCATTGTAAGCTACCCTACTATTGATTTGATAATCATACATTCATTTATCCAAAGTAAAAATCTATTTCTTTGAGACAGTATATTAGGGCAGCAAAAAGTGTTCTCTCATTGCGACTTCCGGTGACCGGACCGTCAAAAACTGCCGCCAAATTCCAACTCTTCGCCGCCGTCGTCGTTGACGTCGTCGTAAAACCAGAAACCGGAAACCCTGAGCAAAATCTCACAAAAAGCTCTCCTAATATATTTGTGCTTGTATTTATTTATATGAAGGTATACGACTACGACTTGCTTCTCCGAAATCCAGCCAATTTCGCCGGAACGGAAATAAAAATTCAACTGCGGCAGCGGGCAATTTGGGAGGATTTATAGCCCATAAGGGGGAACGCGGAAAAAGTATGCGTATTACAGAGTGGCTGCCACTGTACTGGCCCAAGTTATTAAGATAAAACTAGAACTTGGGGGAAGGAAGAATGGGGAACCAAGTAAAGTTGGAAGCTGGCCCATGTCGTTTTTGATTCGGTTTCTGGTTTCCATGACGGTTTTTGAGAGCCCCCCCTGGTCTGGTTTGTCTCCTCTGCTGGAAGCGTGTAGAACTTTGATCTGGGTTATCGAACTTGCTTTCTCCCTCTTTCTCGGTCCCTGACTTTTCCAGTTTCAGTCCTGGTCCAGTACAGATTCTATGGCTACCCGGAATGGTTTCGGGGCGATGTCTATCAGATTAAGTGTCCCCGGAGCTATGGCAAACATACTACCTATTCCGATATAGGTCATTTCGTAAGCCAGAGCGTCCATTTCGGAAGCTTATCGCTGCTTTACATCAACGCTTTGGCGAAACGATGGACTATAACGCAGCAGCTTTTAAGGCTACAACGTATGGCTCATGGAGAGACTTTCGTGGTGATATGAACCTAGAGAAAATCAAGCCAAAAAGATTGAAAGATATATAATTAAATTTAATTCTTTTAAATACATTTGTTGGTTGATGTGATTTAAAAACTGATAATTGAATAATAAAATTGTAAACAACATAACAGGAACAGGTTTTAAATTCATTTGGGAAAAAGATAAAATACTTTCAAAAGATACACATTAAAAACAGTGCTCAGATCGTGTTGAAAATAGAAAAAAAAAACATCAGGGCAAAAGCAATCAGCATAACTATCTCTATCTCAGAAACGATTGAACCAAGTTTTACAAATTTAGTACCGTCAAACGGGGTATCATACAACAGAAGGGTTTGATGCAACATTTGCATACCACATCATTTTTCCAATTTTATTTTAATATAATGTAATAAAGTTATCATTTAATGGAAACATAATGTTGATGACATAGTTTTTCACATCGTGAGAAAGTTTTTTGAAGTTTTTGATTCTCTTATAAAATTTGAAAAAAACCTGGAGCGTTTTGTAATTTAAATTGCAATTGGTTTCGTTGTTGATGATAACACAAATTGATTTTCTACACAGCAGTTGATCATAGAATTTACGAGCACTTGACTTGACAGAAGCAGCTTGTTGTTGACTCGGCTTCGGCTTCTTCTGCTGCTTATATGTCATTAGACCCAATCTTATTTTGTTACGAAGGACATTGCTAAACAGGGATCAACATTTTTGATCACATCCTGAACTGAGGCTGTTTTCTCACTGGGGCGTAAGCACGCATGCCTTTCCGGTCCAAAGTTTTGTCCACCGGACCCGATTTCCAGATTTTTTTGTGCCCGAAACTACTTTTCTCTCCATACTTTCAAATCAAATTTTGAATTGCTCCAATTCTTACTTCTTCCATTTATATATATTTTTTTAATGGCCCGCCACACTCCCCCACACCAAAAAACTCAACTGAGTCCCCTGGTAATGGACACCTCAGTTCTCAACATGTCTGGCAGCAAAAATTTACAAATGACCGCGAGCAAAAAATTTAAGCATGTTGAGAACACAAATATATTTAATGCGAGGAAATGTTATTTTATTTACATAGTATTCCGTCTCGCGACATAACTTGACATAACAGATCACGCTCCACTTGGTCTAACCACCTTGCTCGTTGCGCCAGCTTTCACCACCTTCTGGATACTGGGTTCGCCGTAGAGTCGCGCGAGCTCGTGGTTCATCCTTCGCCTCCACATTCCGTTCTCCTGTACGCCACTAAAGATGGTTCTTAACACTCGTCGCTCGAATACTCCGAGTGTACGTAGGTCCTCCTCGAGCAATATCCATGTCTCGTGCCCGTAGAGAACAACCGGTCTAATAGGCACGACTTCCGCTGATAATTCGCCTCCGGATCTCACGGCTGGTGTCATTGTCTGCGGTCACCAGTGAGCCGAGATAGACAAAGTCTTCGACTATCTCCAGCTCGCCGCCGTCGATCGTGACCTTGTTACTACTGGACAAGCGGGTTCGGTCGGTCTCGGATCTGCACGCCAGCATGTACTTCGTCTTGGACGTATTAATCATCAACCCAATCCTTCCTGCTTCGCGTTTCAGTTTGCGATAGATGTCTTCCCCCGCCGCAGTTCGTTGTTCGTTGCTTATGTTTTTTGTAGTCACAGGCTCGCAAGGCCCGCAGCTAACCCCACTATCTCGCAGGAGGACCATCGTGATGTTGCTGTTTTGGGTCCCGAACACCACCAGGACGTTGTTGCACTCCGCACGCCGCCCCTGACATGGAGAACAGGCGCGTACGAAGCCCCCTAACTCAGTCTGCATGCGACCAAAGCATCCACCGGGGTTGGGTACCCGATCTCCGCTAAGGTTGCTCGCACCCCAGCTAGCACCACGGGGAGGTAGAGAATTGGAGTTGCAGACAAGAGGTGATATGACCACTACCCGAAGGTTGGGTGTATGGGGTCTCGAGTTGCACATTGTCTACCGTTCACTAGCCATGATCTGCCGAATATATCAATGTCATCGGCAAAGCAGATAAGTTGACTGGATCTGTTGATCGAATCGAGGAAATGTATATTATGATTAGAGTATTATTCTAGAGAAGGGATCTCAGTGGAAAAAGGTTTCCTTTTGAGAGATCCTTCTTGCTTACTTAGTAGAAATAACAAATAACAGAAAAAAATATTTTTTAAGAACATTACACTACTGCTTAATCATTAAAGTTCAAAAGTTTTAAATTACAAATCAAAATGAGAAATACAGATTAAAAATATTACAAAAAAAACTGGCATGATGATTGGTTGATATAGCTTCAGCGTTTCCTTGAGATGTTGTATTAGTTTCGTTTTAAACATGTTACGGTTTTGAGAACTTTTTATTTCTTGCGGTAAAGAATTATATTTAGTAGGTCCGGTAAATGATTTTCTACGCTGACCAAAGGCCGAGCAAGATCTACTGCATTGTAAATAGTTTGATTGTCGGGTATTGTGGGTGCGCGAAGTGAATTTCAAATTACGAGAGGTATCAGTGGAACGAAGATTATCGAACACAAAAATCATTGTTTGCAAATCACAAAGCTGAGTTAAAGGCAATATATTGTGCGACGGGTCTGAGTATAGTGCTGATGTCGGATAAAGCAAAGGCAAATTTAAAATAGTTTTCAGGCACCTGTTTTGTAAGGTCTGAAACCGAGATAAAGACGATATAGAGGCCCTGCCCCACACAGCTATCAAATAATTTAGATGGGAATGTATGAACGCATAGTAAAGCTTGAAAAGAACGTGGCGTGGAACAAATTGTTTAATTTTCCACAGAACTCCACAAAACGAGGACACTTTCCTTTGAATATGAGTGATATGGTTATTCCAAGAAAGCGATTCATCCAAAAGTATGCCTAAATACTTAAACTCATTTACTTTTTCAATGGTACTTCTCCCAACCAATGGATCATTTTGTGGAGGTACAATTTTTCGTGCTGAGTGGAACATCACATATTTAGTTTTCAAAAAGTTCAATGACAAAAGGTTGCTGTTGAAATATTTAAGTAGCAATTTGAGGTCTTCCTCCATTTTCCTTATTATTGTGTTAGGATTTTTGTCAGGGTAAAAAAGTGCAGTATCGTCGGCAAATAGACGAGGAGTACCATGTAAGGAAAGCTTGCTTAAGTCGTTGATATATATCAGGAAAAGTAATGGTCCTATATTACCTCCCTGTGGAACCCCTATTTCAACTTTTTCAAGTGCACTGCTGGTGTTGTCAATCGACACGAATTGTTTTCGATTTGATAAGTAGCTTCGAATTAAGTCATTGGCTACACCTCGTATACCATAGAACTCTAGTTTGGTCAGGAGTATTTTATGATCTAAAGTGTCAAACGCCTTTTTTAAGTCCAGAAACAGACCACCAATGATATTCTTGGAATCAATATTTTCGATAATTGAGTCAACTAATTCGCATATTGCAATCAAATTGCTGGACCCAGATTTAAAACCATATTGTCTACAATAAAGTATATTATTGTCATTGAGGAATTTATTCAACCTCACTGTTAATAGCTTTTCAAAAATTTTGTTAAAAACACTCAAAGTAGATATCAGTCGATAATTATTAAAGTTGGCAGAATCTCCTGACTTAAAAACTGGTATGACCTTCGCGGTTTTCAAACAATCGGGATATTCTCCATTTTCTATTATGATATTGAAGCATTGTGAGAGTATATTTCCAAAATACTCAATGTTAGATTTAAGAAGTGCTGTATGTATCTTATCAGGTCCACAACTTTTCTTATTTTTTAATTCCATAATAATATTTTTAACTTCATTTGGATTGGTAGGGTACAAAAATATTGAGTTGGAGTTTCGTTCAATATAGGAAAAAATGTTGAAAGAAGAGTTCTTAGGAATCTCTCTAGCTAATTCTTTTCCAACATTTGTAAAGTGATTATTGAAACTTCGAGTTAGGAGTACTGTTCAAGATGGAGGAGTAGTAGTTTTGTTTACATTTTCTTTTACACATTTTAACTTTGTTGGAAACATGAGCGAGCATATCTTTTAGATGGGAGTTACCAGGATCACGTTTCAGGCGTTTAAGATAATTATTTTTAATTTTTATTAAGGTCCAAAGATCAAAAGTCATCCATGGACAGCTATTCTCTTTGAGGCTGGCACATTTTACAACTTTTTTAGAACAAATTTCAAGCAAAGAGTTGTAGGTTGAAATGATATTTTGTAAACAAAGATCAGCATCTTCAACAGCAACAATAGCCTGCAAGTAGTTTCGGAATAGTTCGCTAAGTTTTCTGTTATCAATTAAATACTTTTCTAAAAGGATTTTATTTTTCTCAGCCAAAAGTTTGAAGGTAGTTATAACCTGCAAGTGGTCACTGGAATCCGTATAAATTGTGTCATTTTTCAATCTTTGAAGATCAGCAATCTTACAAATCACATGATCCAAAATGTTTTGACTTTTGGGCCTGGTTACAAAAGTATTTGCGCTTTCAAATCCAAAAGACTCGTGCAAAGTTTTATATTTCACAGTGCTGTTATTATTCTTCAGGTTCACTGGAACATTTATATCACCTACAATAAAACACGAATGTTTGTCAGGTACAGATGACAATAACAATTCTAAATTATCACAAAAATCGTTGAATGGGAATGAAGGTGGCCTGTATATACCGTGTACGTCTATAAATTGCCCATTTATAAAGAGCTCTGTACTGATAGTGTGAAGGCCACCATGATTTATATTGTTTTTAATTTTCAATTTAAAGTTTTTGTTTATGTACATTGCAAGACCACCGTGTGGCTGGTTCCGGCAAGAGAAAATTGAATTGAAACCCAGAATATTATAAGGTGAAAAATTTTGGTCGACAATCCACGTTTCACAAATCACAATTACATCGATTTCAGTCTTTATATGTTCAATAGTTTGTAAAATCATTTAAAATTTTTCTAAGTTATTCAAACAACAGATATTCCATTGAAAAATTCTTAAGTTCTTAGTTCTAGATGCAAAAGTAGATAAGTTAAATCGTCTATATTGTTGTGAAAATTGTTGGTTGAATCGAACATTATAAAATAAAGGACAAATTAACACAAAAAAAATCATACAAATAAATATTGATCCCCTCACAATCTGTTACGCTTAGGTGAGGGTGTATTTTTTTGAGAAAGTGATGTGTGGATATCACTCATGGTATAATATTTACTTCGTAGTCGGTTGAGATCATCCTGGCTTTTAACAATTTCGGGTTTGAAATCTTCATTTTTTTACTAGAATGGCCCCACCTCTACCTGGCCAGACATATTTGACCCCCAATAAATCCTGACATTCACGCAGTTCAGTCAGTAGTTCAAGAAATAACGGAGTCAGTTCATCACGCAGGGTCACATTACAAGCATTACCATTTATCGTGAGTGAAGGGTTCACTGCTGTAGAAATCAGTTTTCCAAAAGCACGGTTTTTAAAAAAACTTCCTTTTTCCATTTTCGCAATCTTACTCAGCCAAATGTTTGCCAAATGTGCACGATATTTTTGCATTTTTGCAGGGAAATGCTACTCATTTTCACGAAAATTATGAAAAGTGGAGCTCACTATATACAGAGTTTTAAGTTAAACTGTAAAAAAACACCCAGCACAAATCAACTGTTAAAAAATCATCCGGATTGAGCAAAATTGTAATATAATCGTGCTTAGATATGATGGAACACCCTTTAATAACTATGAATAATTTCTTAAAACTAACCTGCATCTACTCTCACTTGTTCTAGCAAATCGTCTATATAATTTTATTAATTATCGTTTTGTTAAGTGTAAAATGGAAAAAAAATCTGGTGGATATTTCGAAAAATACTATTTTAGGATGCACCATTTGATGTAATTTCCATAACTCGTATTTTCGTAAATTTCAACCATTTTCAACGGTGGAATGCTTTTTAGGCTTCTCATTGATCACCCTGGAGAAGAACCATCAAATTAAGGATAATCGGCTTGAGAAACAAAAGTTTTGAAAAAAAAAAAATGGATGGTTCGGGTAAGACGGACACATAAGCTTCCCAAGGTGTTTCAAATTTATTATCGGTTCGATCCTCCACTTGCTTTCAGAAGACTTTGGCAAGGGCAATCATCGGTCAAAAAGTACTAAGCATCTCAAATGGGTCATATTTCACAAAAGTCCGGCCCAGCCCGGTCGCCCGGGTTTCATTGAAAACAGCCCAGATTTTGCCCGGATTTATTCACTTTATTTGCCAAAACAAACAAAAATAAACAAATTGTGTTGTTAAAATTTTTATTTTTGCGTCTATAACAATTTTTTTGGGCAAGTTTTTTAAAAATAACCATGGAATTTTGTTTGAAAAAGCCTTAAATCCGTTTTGGCAACTGCTGGAGAAAAAAAAACTTTTGTCATGTTTTTTTTTCTTTATTTGTGTTGAGTAATTCCTGGATTTCAACCAAATTTATCCGGATATTGCACGGATTTTTGTTCGAAATTTTGGAATCAAATGCCCGGATTTTGCTAGGTTTTAAGATAAAATAGCTCGGATTCTCCGGCCCGGGTACATACTGAAAAAATTCTGGCAACCTTAGTTAAAAGTGACTATGATTTGAGGGAATAATCAGAAGGTCATATGCCAAATTTGAGCTAAACCAGACAACGGAAAGAGGTTGCACTGAATCCTCAGTGTGAAAAAGATTCTAAGACATCGTGTTCTGAAAAAGCATAAAATACTAATTTTTCATCAAACTTTTTTTTCTTAATCCAATCGAATGCTTTTTAATGGTAATATTATCAAAATTCAAACCAAGACAAATATATAAAGTGAAGACCGCATCACAATTGGAGTTATTACAAAAAAGTTATCTCGATTCATGGATCGTATTTTTCACCGCAAATTGTCGACTAACGCGCATTGCATACGATGTAGGTACTCATTGAAATAAAAATATTGAATGAAGTCAAAAGGAACTCCATAAATTTTATTTCCAAATGACAATAAATCAGTTAATGTTAATTCTTTCCTAAGGCTTATTTCCAGACTATGATCCTCCTCAGTGTCATCAAATCCCCTTTTATAGCTGGTGAGATAAATAGTTTTCTTTTGCCATTGATCGATCGCTAACTTGTTTATACGACATTGTTTTTCGCTCGAAAATCCTTCAAGATACTGCAAGATACAACGATTTACACTTCTGTTGTTTCGCTGTTCACTTTTTGAAGTGTAGCTTTTCTTACGAAGCAACTTTGCAAACTATGCTTTTCTTTTGAGGGAAAAAAATTTCTTACAAGCATCGGGATGCATCCGGGAAGAACTTTTCCTCTCCCGACATGAATTTTCTCGGAAATCGCGCCACCTAACAAGATTAACTCCCGCCTGGGATGCTGTCAACCGCCTTCGGACGAACAACTCCGACGCGCCAAAAGAACAATCAAAAACGAATAAATCTCATCTCCTCTCGCCTTCAGTTTGGTTTTGGTGAAGTTGAATTATCCTTTTTCTTTATCCTTTGGCCGCCCCCGCCTGGAGGTTGTTTATTCTGTATACCCTTGGCTCGGAAAATCGGTGGGTTGTTGATTTTTTCCCCGTCTAATCCTTTCCTTCAATATTTTTTCTTCGGCCCCAGACGGAAGGAAATTGCTTTTCCCGGTTACTTTTTTTTGTTGTTTTGCTTGCACACTCTCCGGGCGCTTGGTGTTTATTGGAAAAACTAATAAAAAAGCTCGCAGTCCAGTGTGCTTTTTTTGCATCTTCGCGTTGTTCAAATTTTTTCACTCAGATCCCTCCAACGCAGTGTAAGATTAAAGGAAAATTAAAACTAAACAAACTGAGAAATGAACTATCTTTTGAAAAAAACAACAGATGCAGATCGATGAAGTTGGGTCTGGGTTCCCGAAAAAAAAGCTCGGTGCATGAAGTGTACTGTAAAGTCGGAAACCCAGTGGATAGAAAACTAAAGAAGACAACATCTTTCGCAGACCCAAAATTCTATTTAGGATATAAATCAGCCTTTCTAACATTCACCTTCATTAAACGGTTTACTATCTCCAAAAAACTATTTTTTGACGGTCGTCATATAAAAAATTACAGAAAAGGAAACAGAGAATTTTGATTTCAAATTATTATGATTTTCCTATTTTTCCGAATTCGGGAAAAAAAATTCAAGAAAGCACAAGAAATATTAAAAGATTGACGTACTTCGAGCATAGATAGTAACTTAAGTTGTTTCTATTCAAGCAGGTATTTAAGAAGTTAACGACGACGCTAGAGATGATGGTGAATGGACGAACGGCGACGAAGCTGTCTGTTGAATGAAATTCGTTTTTACGAGCAAATTTTGCAACCCATCAGCTGCCAGTGTGCATATTTTGCATTTCTCGCGAAACGCTGGGAATTTCATTCGACTATTAAGAAAGTGCAAAACGTACCTTTACCCAATAGTACTTGGTCTGTAAATCTTGACGAGCCAGCAAAACACAACTCGTCGTAGCCTGAGGGGAGCAGAGATGAAAAGTGTAAGTGAAATGAATCTCTCAAACGTCAGCTTCGTAGTTTGGAGTTATATGCACCGGCATGTGCATTTACCGTTTACCGTTTTTTCCCCAAGCATCTTGTAGGGCTTATCGAAAGGTCGTTTCGTAGTTAGTCGTTTAAATAGCGTGTCAATTGGTTCGGTTGACAAGGTTCGAAAGTGAAAACTTCACAGAGGTAGTTTGACAGGTGCCTACATTTCCTGGGACTAGTAGAAATGAATGTGTCAGATAGAAAAAAAAAAAATACTTTTTGTTACAGATGACGATAATCAGCTGCGATATGAGTGTCGTTTTTTTCTTTTAAAATTGATTCTCTTGCGTAAACAGCACTAAGAGAGCATTTAATCAACACCAATAAGTTTGAGCTTTCGTAACACATGTCATTCTTGTGTCAATTTGCGCCATTTTTGTATCAATTTTATAAATTTTTGTGTCACTTATGTAACATTTTTGTGTTATTTTTGTCATTTTTGTGTCATTTTTGTGTAAATTTTGTGTCATTTTGTGTCATTTTTGAGATATATTTGTGTAATTTAAGAATAAATTTAGAGTCATTTTATGAGTCATTTTTTGTCAGTTTTGTAATTTTTGTAATTTTTGTCATTTTTGCCATTTTTGTCATTTTTGTCATTTTTGTCATTTTTGTCATTTTTGTCATTTTTGTCATTTTTGTCATTTTTGTCATTTTTGTCATTTTTGTCATTTTTGTCATTTTTGTCATTTATGTCATTTTCGTCATTTTTGTCATTTTTGTCATTTTTGTCATTTTTGTCATTTTTGTCATTTTTATCATTTTTGTCATTTTTATCATTTTTATCATTTTTATCATTTTTATCATTTTTATCATTTTTGTCATTTTTGTCATTTTTGTCATTTTTGTCATTTTTGTCATTTTTGTCATTTTTGTCATTTTTGTCATTTTTGTCATTTTTGTCATTTTTGTCATTTTTGTCATTTTTGTCATTTTTGTCATTTTTGTCATTTTTGTCATTTTTGTCATTTTTGTCATTTTTGTCATTTTTGTCATTTTTGTCATTTTTGTCATTTTTGTCATTTTTGTCATTTTTGTCATTTTTGTCATTTTTGTCATTTTTGTCATTTTTGTCATTTTTGTCATTTTTGTCATTTTTGTCATTTTTGTCATTTTTGTCATTTTTGTCATTTTTGTCATTTTTGTCATTTTTGTCATTTTTGTCATTTTTGTCATTTTTGTCATTTTTGTCATTTTTGTCATTTTTGTCATTTTTGTCAGTTTTGTCATTTTTGTCATTTTTGTCATTTTTGTCATTTTTGTCATTTTTGTCATTTTTGTCATTTTTGTCATTTTTGTCATTTTTGTCATTTTTGTCATTTTTGTCATTTTTGTCATTTTTGTCATTTTTGTCATTTTTGTCATTTTTGTCATTTTTGTCATTTTTGTCATTTTTGTCATTTTTGTCATTTTTGTCATTTTTGTCATTTTTGTCATTTTTGTCATTTTTGTCATTTTTGTCATTTTTGTCATTTTTGTCATTTTTGTCATTTTTGTCATTTTTGTCATTTTTGTCATTTTTGTCATTTTTGTCATTTTTGTCATTTTTGTCATTTTTGTCATTTTGTCATTTTTTGTCATTTTTGTCATTTTTGTCATTTTTGTCATTTTTGTCATTTTTGTCGTTTTTGTCATTTTTTGTCATTTTTGTCATTTTTGTCATTTTTGTCATTTTTTGTCATTTTTTGTCATTTTTGTCATTTTTGTCATTTTTGTCATTTTTGTCATTTTTGTCATTTTTGTCATTTTTGCCATTTTTTGTCATTTTTGTCATTTTTGTCATTTTTGTCATTTTTGTCATTTTTGTCATTTTTGTCATTTTTGTCATTTTGTCATTTTTGTCATTTTTGTCATTTTTGTCATTTTTGTCATTTTTTGTCATTTGTGTCATTTTTTGTCATTTTTGTCATTTTTTGTCATTTTTGTCATTTTTGTCATTTTTTGTCATTTTTGTCATTTTTGTCATTTTTGTCATTTTTGTCATTTTTGTCATTTTTGTCATTTTTGTCATTTTTGTCATTTTTGTCATTTTTGTCATTTTTGTCATTTTTGTCATTTTTGTCATTTTTGTCATTTTTGTCATTTTTGTCATTTTTGTCATTTTTGTCATTTTTGTCATTTTTGTCATTTTTGTCATTTTTGTCATTTTTTGTCATTTTTGTCATTTTTGTCATTTTTGTCATTTTTGTCATTTTTGTCATTTTTGTCATTTTTGTCATTTTTGTCATTTTTGTCATTTTTGTCATTTTTGTCATTTTTGTCATTTTTGTCATTTTTTGTCATTTTTTGTCATTTTTGTCATTTTTGTCATTTTTGTCATTTTTGTCATTTTTGTCATTTTTTGTCATTTTTGTCATTTTTGTCATTTTTTGTCATTTTTGTCATTTTTGTCATTTTTGTCATTTTTGTCATTTTTGTCATTTTTTGTCATTTTTGTCATTTTTGTCATTTTTTGTCATTTTTTGTCATTTTTGTCATTTTTGTCATTTTGTCCATTTTTGTCATTTTTGTCATTTTTGTCATTTTTGTCATTTTTGTCATTTTTGTCATTTTTGTCATTTTTTGTCATTTTTGTCATTTTTGTCATTTTTTGTCATTTTTGTCATTTTTGTCATTTTTGTCATTTTTGTCATTTTTGTCATTTTTGTCATTTTTGTCATTTTTGTCATTTTTGTCATTTTTGTCATTTTTGTCATTTTTGTCATTTTTGTCATTTTTGTCATTTTTTGTCATTTTTGTCATTTTTGTCATTTTTGTCATTTTTGTCATTTTTGTCATTTTTGTCATTTTTGTCATTTTTGTCATTTTTGTCATTTTTGTCATTTTTGTCATTTTTGTCATTTTTGTCATTTTTGTCATTTTTGTCATTTTTGTCATTTTTGTCATTTTTGTCATTTTTTGTCATTTTTGTCATTTTTGTCATTTTTGTCATTTTTGTCATTTTTGTCATTTTTGTCATTTTTGTCATTTTCGTCATTTTTGTCATTTTTGTCATTTTTGTCATTTTGTCATTTTTGTCATTTTTGTCATTTTTGTCATTTTTGTCATTTTTGTCATTTTTGTCATTTTTGTCATTTTTGTCATTTTTGTCATTTTTGTCATTTTTGTCATTTTTGTCATTTTTGTCATTTTTGTCATTTTGTCATTTTTGTCATTTTTGTCATTTTTGTCATTTTTGTCATTTTTGTCATTTTTGTCATTTTTGTCATTTTTTGTCATTTTTGTCATTTTTGTCATTTTTGTCATTTTTGTCATTTTTGTCATTTTTGTCATTTTTGTCATTTTTGTCATTTTTGTCATTTTTGTCATTTTTGTCATTTTTGTCATTTTTGTCATTTTTGTCATTTTTGTCATTTTTGTCATTTTTGTCATTTTTGTCATTTTTTGTCATTTTTTGTCATTTTTGTCATTTTTGTCATTTTTGTCATTTTTGTCATTTTTGTCATTTTTGTCATTTTTGTCATTTTTGTCATTTTTGTCATTTTTGTCATTTTTGTCATTTTTTGTCATTTTTGTCATTTGTGTCATTTTTGTCATTTTTGTCATTTTTGTCATTTTTTGTCATTTTTGTCAATTTTTGTCATTTTTGTCATTTTTGTCATTTTTGTCATTTTTGTCATTTTTGTCATTTTTGTCATTTTTGTCATTTTTGTCATTTTTGTCATTTTTGTCATTTTTTGTCATTTTTGTCATTTTTGTCATTTTTGTCATTTTTGTCATTTTTGTCATTTTTTGTCATTTTTTGTCATTTTTGTCATTTTTGTCATTTTTGTCATTTTTGTCATTTTTGTCATTTTTGTCATTTTGTCATTTTTGTCATTTTTGTCATTTTTGTCATTTTTGTCATTTTTGTCATTTTTGTCATTTTTTGTCATTTTTGTCATTTTTGTCATTTTTGTCATTTTGTCATTTTTGTCATTTTTGTCATTTTTGTCATTTTTGTCATTTTTGTCATTTTGTCATTTTTGTCATTTTTGTCATTTTTGTCATTTTTGTCATTTTTGTCATTTTTGTCATTTTTGTCATTTTTG
Source organism: Uranotaenia lowii (assembly GCF_029784155.1). NCBI lineage: Eukaryota > Metazoa > Arthropoda > Insecta > Diptera > Culicidae > Uranotaenia > Uranotaenia lowii. The sequence goes on from NC_073693.1 coordinate 323,100,671, forward strand.
TCATTTTTGTCATTTTTGTCATTTTTGTCATTTTTGTCATTTTTGTCATTTTTGTCATTTTTGTCATTTTTGTCATTTTTGTAATTTTTGTCATTTTTTGTCATTTTTGGTCTTTTTTTTTCATTTTAGTTACTTATGTCATTTTTGTCATTTGTGTCAATTTTGAAATTTTTGTCATTTCTGTCATTTTTGACATTTTCTCATTTTTGTCGTTTTTTATCAATTTAGTTCATTATTTTTTGTCTTTTATGTCAATTTTTTGTAAATTTGTGAAATTTTGCACAGGTCAGACGTTTTGCCAGATTAACGAATTTCATCTGGTTGGTTTTCGAAATTCGACTTATATGCCTCCATATTGAATAGCATTTTCGAAATATTTTAATTGCTACAAAGCTGAAGAAAATATAAATTAGTAAGGAATAAAAACCAGTTTTGTGTTTATGAAAACCAAAAAAGTCAAATGAGATTAAAAATATTGTTTTTTATAAATGACTAAATAATTGTTTTTCATAGAATTTAATGATTTGACTATTTGAATGATGTAATCGTTTTGTCAATATTTATCAAACAGCAATTTTCTTCTGA
>NC_073693.1:323101755-323134670 GCF_029784155.1 Uranotaenia lowii
TACAGACAGACAGACAGACAGACAGACAGACAGACAGACAGACAGACAGACAGACAGACAGACAGACAGACAGACAGACAGACAGACAGACAGACAGACAGACAGACAGACAGACAGACAGACAGACAGACAGACAGACAGACAGACAGACAGACAGACAGACAGACAGACAGACAGACAGACAGACAGACAGACAGACAGACAGACAGACAGACAGACAGACAGACAGACAGACAGACAGACAGACAGACAGACAGACAGACAGACAGACAGACAGACAGACAGACAGACAGACAGACAGACAGACAGACAGACAGACAGACAGACAGACAGACAGACAGACAGACAGACAGACAGACAGACAGACAGACAGACAGACAGACAGACAGACAGACAGACAGACAGACAGACAGACAGACAGACAGACAGACAGACAGACAGACAGACAGACAGACAGACAGACAGACAGACAGACAGACAGACAGACAGACAGACAGACAGACAGACAGACAGACAGACAGACAGACAGACAGACAGACAGACAGACAGACAGACAGACAGACAGACAGACAGACAGACAGACAGACAGACAGACAGACAGACAGACAGACAGACAGACAGACAGACAGACAGACAGACAGACAGACAGACAGACAGACAGACAGACAGACAGACAGACAGACAGACAGATATACTAGAAAACGGATATCACAATCAGGATTAGGATTAGGACAAGGATCACAACCATGATAAGGATCAGCATCAAGAAGATCAGGATCATTAAATAGGAACAGGATCAGAAACAGATTCAAAGCGAGTAACAAGATCAGGTTCAGGATCATGATCAGAATAAGCAAGCTCAGGATCAGAGTCACGACCAGGATTAGAATCATGATCAGGATCAGGAGGAGCAGAATCAGGGAAATCTTAATAATGATCAAGATCAGGATCACGGTAAAGATCAAGATTAGGATCAAAATCAGGATCCGATATAGGATAGTTAATAAGGTCAATATTATCATCAAAATAATTAAAACCATCAGTTTCCAGATAAGGATCTGCATAATAAAAAACTGAGCATATAGAGACAAATATTTCCAAATTATTGGTATTTCAGGATAAGACTCCAATATGGAAAACTTTGATTTCGTTGAAAACAGAAAGTTGAATTTTCTCCGATCTTTGAATCCACATTTTATTAACAGTTTGGCTTTGTGATGATGATGATGTGATTATGTTTATTTTCACATGGAGACATATGTATGTAAATTTTCCAACTACTCCCAACAAATAATTTCCCGTTGCCATCAGAGGGTTTCCAAAAGACCTTGTGCCTAAATCGTAGGGGCCGCATAATTCCGCAGACACGCACACCTGAGGCACAACGCCAATCCCATGTAGACCTCTAAATTAGCCTTAACATTCGTTCGATTTTCTCCCATCATTCGGACGGAATCATTCAGTTCCCCGTTGAAAGAGCTCTCTGATGAAGAAGTAAACTTTGGTGGTTTGTAGCAACGCGTGCCTAATCTGGCGGCGTGGAACAAATAGGGAGGTACGTTTCCAACCACTTACAGCTTGCGCTTAGTTAATGTCATAATTTATTTGGCTGATTTTTGTAACTTTCAGCATTCACAGATGCCGAATGGGTGAACGGATTGTAAAAAGAAGCAATTCAACAGTTCTTTGTAAGGGTGCCGTAAATTAGTTTGTTGTTGCTTGATCACGTTGAGCATTCGAGACAGTCCGACAACAGGAATGGATGGAATTTGTAGGTTGCATAAGAAGAAAAGTTGCTCGTCTTCATTGAGCAATACACTCTGAAGTTACAGATGCACCATGCTGTAAATCATTTGATAACTAAACAGGTTTTGCTGTCTGTGACGGTAGGTGCTTCAATTTGCTTTGAATTTTTTTCCAATTCAAGCTTCCGAGATTCAGTCGGAACCGTCTTGGTGCAACATCATCATCGAAATGCAATTATTATGCACCAACTTCACAACTTGCGAGAAGCCCACACGTGTTTGCAGTGAATCACTCCAAGAAATTGAAAGTGAAATTCTTATGGCACATCCGTCGTCGCCATCGACGATGTGTTGCTTCAGGTGTAGAGTGATTTTTTTACAAAGGTGTTCCTTACTTCGTCACAAGTACCCACAGATCGGCTCATTCTCTTCCAACTTCAATAAAATCAAGTGCAGGGCCAAACCTTTGACTACCTGTTCACGCATCAAAAGCTCATTACTCATCAGACTCACCTGTCGGTTTGAGTTTGATGAACATCTTTCAATCGACACCTTTCTAATTTTTCCACCCGTCAATGTGCATATTTCTCGCGCCTATACATACTCAGTCCAAGAAGATAGATGGATGCTTCAAATTGTCTGAAACGTCAGTTTGGTCCTTGTAGCACAACAACAAAAACAACAACTCACTGCGAAGCCTTCTAGTGGAACGTTCATCAATGTGAAACGACCGGTGAACTTTAAACATATTAACACAATGTTGATTTTGAAGTGTGGTTATGGTTATTGATATTATTATAACAAGCCGTGCGCAGTCCAGTCTGGCAGTCAGTCAACCGACCGCATTGGGTGTGATGCAAGGTGCAGTTGCATTGTCAAGTGCATCGAAGGAAGGAAAGTGAAAATTCAATTGTTTTTTATTTGAAGTAAACAAATTTATTCCAATTGTGTTCCGATGATTATGGAATTTTACTGCTACAATAAACTATTGTGAGGTTTTTTTATCGACTGTATTTAATGTTTTAATGTTCTTTTTTTGGCTGTTTTCGGTCTTGAATTTCAAGCAAACAACTTTCTTTTTGAAACGTCGGGGCATTTAAAAAAAATGTTGTAGGAAAGCAGCTTTGTGGACAAAAGCAAGTCTGGGCGGAAAACGGGTGCGGTGGACAAAACTTTGGACCGGAAAGTCATACTTGCTTACCACGCCATCAGGAAGACTCAGTTTGGGATGTGGCCAAATAAGTGGAATCCCCTCTCCACACCGTCTATCGTGCAAAGGTAAGATTGGATCATAAGATAGACACATAAGAAGCAGAAGAACCCGAAATAGAGTCAAAAAAAGCAGCTTCTATCAAACCAAGAGCCCGTAAGTTATAGGATCATCAAATGCTGTCTAGAAAATTGGCCGAGAGAGCTTGAACCGTCGCCTACTGATTTTCCATCAGTTCACTACTCAAAAGAATACGATGGCTTGGTATCAATCCAATAAAGTTCAGACCGTACCGAATGAGATGAATCCGCCAAATTTTCCTCAAGCAAGACCGATTGAAACTTTTTGGGCCCGTACCAAATCGGATTTGAGAACACATGTGGAGGCTGCAGATTCTATCGCAAACTTTGCAAGTCTTCGATCGAATATTCGATCTAAGACATCGATTTAGACATAATTGGACACCCTATACATGCAGACGGTAGAAAATATATTTATTTATGGAAATTTCGCATCATGAATCCACCTGTGAGCTTTTCGGGAACATTGAAAGAAAAGTTATGCGCTGCAGGTTTAAATTGATCCTAGGCCTAGTACAAGGTCTCATGTCAAATTTGGGCTAGATCGGATCACGGGAAGGGGTCGCTCAACGAGCCTAAAGTTTGTATGAGATTTGGAGACATTTTGTTCGGGAGGAACATGAAAATCCAGTTTATCATGAATAACTTTGGTCTCTTCCGGCCGATTTGTTTTGAAAATAGGTTTTCTTAAAGCCCAAACTATGACAAATATTCTATCCGAAGACTGCATTTCATTTCAACTTATGGTAAAAAAGTTATTAGACTTCAAACGTTGGGTAGCTTTTATCAGGGTGATATTCATCAGTTTTAATGCTGCGTCAAAATACTCGAAGCAGTGTCTCTCATTAATAGTGATGCGAACGATACAAATTGGACGATATTCAACACCTTATTCGTACATCCTGAAAAGCGCAAGATTTGCTCTCAATTTATGCAAACCGTGGCCAGCGACAATATTTGCTGCTTCTTTTATTGGACAATTCTTTCAAATGAACCATCTGATTTTTAGTAATCTGGTTGCACTGCTACTCGCAGAGAGAACAACGAGGTTGTTTTCTCACTAGAATCTCTCGTGGGAGAACAAAACATTGCGAACTTTTTATCATATCCGATCTATATCGACTTTAAGTAACCGTTTCTACGATCGTTTACCTATTTGGTAAGAGTTGCGATTCGAATTAACATTATTTACGACTTAATCTATTCTTTCTAATACAATTTTATGTTTGCTGCATATTTGAAAATCTCCATTCAAGCATGTTGGATCTTCAAATAATTTTGAACTTAAAGAATACAACTAAATCATACACGGAAAATAATAAAAAGGGAAAATTTGTAAAATGAACACCAACACAAACAGGATCTCAATGAAACTTGATGTTTCATCGAAGAGATTCCTTTTTCTTAACTCTAAGCGTGCGTCTTTCTAAGATATAATGGCATCTTACAAATGCTGGAACCACCGACCCACAGAAAGTGTACTAAGTATGCCGTGACCGGGATTCGCTCTCATGTCCACTGGCTTAGAAGGCTTGAAGGCTATCCTCTACGCCACGGGCTACGGCTTAAAACTTACCGATATAAAAAGGTAAACGCACGTGAAATTAAAAAAAACGGTAACTTCTGCCTCTTCGAGGTGAAATTCACCTCACAGCGCGGTGAAGAATCCTGAATCGAGCTGGAAAAAAGGTACAATTCACCGATAAAAAAGGTGTACCTTCTGAGCAATATGCAAGAAACGGTACAAAATGGTAAAATAGCTTTAAATTTTATTTAGTCATGATAGCTTCTATTTATGATTCTTGTTTGTGTTAGAGAAAGATCAAGTTGGTTCGAACGGAAAATGGCATTAATGTGCTTATACAGGAGGATCCAGTGGCCACGGAAGAATGCGAAGAAGGTGATCGAGAGGTCTAGCACCAACAATGACTTTTTTTGGACATCATCATAGATTCCAAAACAATAATTATTAGGTGAAAATTCACGTCTATCTTTAATAAATATCAAATTATGAGTAAGTTTTGTTTTTGTTTTATTATGAATTGATGAAACAAGCCAAAACATAACATTTACCTTTTTACAATTTTAGTCAGTGAATGGGTAAACTTCACAATCTATCATTTTTCTCAGTGAATCTTGTAAACGTAAAATTAACCTTTTTCTAGATGAAACAAAAAAAAGTACAATTCACCTTTTTTTGGATGAATGAAAAAAGGTAAATTTACCTTTTTGCTAGGTAAAGGGTGATACGGTCATAATTTGGTCAATATCAACTTGACGTATTTCTTTCACGCATTTCTCGCACGCAAAGCTGGCAAAATCGCTAAAAGTTGCCAAATCATCCGTCACAAATGTAATTAAAGTGTTTGGGGAACGTTTGTCGACAGCCAGGAAAATACGACGGCCAAAGCGCGATCCCGGAGGCTGTACACGACGATGCTGACGAAGTTTGACTGCGTGGTAATGGACGACGAAACCAACGTCAAAGCCGACTACAAGCAGCTTCCGGGACAGGAGTTTTATGCAGCAAAAGGAAGGGGAAAGATAGCAGATATTTTCAAGCACATGAAACTGTCGAAGTTCGAGAAGAAATATATGGTTTGGCAAGCCATCTGTACCTGTGGCTTGAAAAGCAGCATTTTCATAGCTTCCGGGACTGTCAACAAAGAAATTTACCTGAAAGATTGTTTGAATAAACGTCTGCTGCCTTTCCTGAAGAAACATGGTTGTTCAGTATTGTTTTGGCCGGATTTGGCATCTTGCCATTACGATAAAAAGGCCATGGTGTGGTACGCCGCCAACAACGTGCAAATGGTTCCCAAAGACAAGAACCCTTCCAACACGCCAGAGCTCCGCTCAATTGAGAAATACTGGGCTATTGTCAAGCGGAACCTAAAGAAGACTAAGAAAACTGCTAAGGACGAGCAGCAGTTCAAAGCAAACTGGCTTTCCGCGGCGAAGAAGGTGGACAAGGTGGCTGTACAAAATCTGATGGCAGGGGTTAAGCGTAAGGCCCGGAAATTCGGATTTGGAAAAGCGGAAGCCTAACTGAATATTTTTCCTGAATTTTATACAAATTAAACTTGAAAAAGAAATTTAATTTATTTTTTTTTAATAAACGATTCCACCGATATACACGCGTTTTCCATTGACCAAATTTTTACCGTATCACCCTTTAAATGGAAAAAAGATCAAATTGATGGGTGGAAAAAAAAACACATCTGCATCTCGGTAAATTTTACTTTTTTATATTTCCATGTACCAAAGTAAAATGAAAACCATATTGCGTACTTTAGTATTGAATTTTTTCGTGGTTTTTACACTTTTTCGCCCACTATGCAATCATTGGATATTTTTCTTACCTTTTCGGAGTTCCTTGCGTCAATTAATTCAAATCGTTTTCCTGAAAATCATTGCTGCCTTTCATTAAAAAACTAAATTTTTCAAAGTTAAAACAATAAAAATTGATTTTTCTTCCAACATGTAGTCAATAGATAGACATAAAATTAACAAAAAATAAAAAAAATCTAATGTCTTGCTGATCAGTATATCCCTAGAAAGGGGCACTTTTCCGATTTATCCTAGCTACACGAAGAAAAATATTGGCTTAGAAATGAATTTGCACAAAAATGTCAAATGCGGCGCATTAAATTAAAAGCATACATTAAACTCATGAATGTTTAATCCGATAAAATTATAAGGGGATTGTGAAAAATCATGGGTCAATGATTTTGTTTGCCTCATTAATTCTACACTGAAAAAAACTTAGAATCAATAAAAGCACTGAAAATGAATACCCGTAATATTACATGACAAAGAACGCGTTTTCGCTATGAAAGTTCACAAAATATGAAAAATTTAACCATAAACAGCACTGAAATTGAATCACATTAATTTGACATGACTCAGAACATGATTTTCTAATGTAAAATTCCGTCATTTATGATGCTTCTTTTAATTCACATCATATGTGAAGAGATTTTTCGGATTTTTTTTTTCGTTGTTTTTATATAATGTAAGCTACATAAAAAAAATATAAATTTTATTCCACGTTATTGGAAAATGAAATTGTATTTTTAGTATACCTATTTTTCCAAGTTTTGGCAGTTTTGGTGATGGTGTAGTGGGTTATTGAAATTTCATGAAAAAAATTCTTATCTATGTTAAAGAAGTGCTACACAAAACTATGTTTAAAGACATAAGCCAGATTGCCCGGTTAAACTAGCCTGATTGCCCGGTTTTATCCGGGTTTGCCCGGATATTAGGAACAAAATTTAGGAAAAGTCTGGATACAAGATTTCATTTAAAATGTCCAGATTTTGATCGGATTTATTGTTTTTTTTAGCCAAATGGAACAAAAAACAAATTGTGTTGTTTTTTTTTATTTATGCGTCTTGAACGAAAAATTTAATAAATTAAAAACTTATCGATAAGTCTTGATAAGAAAAATTCTTAGAGGATTTTTTCTAGATTTTTGTTGAGAATTTCTTGGGTTTTGACCAAATCGGACCGGATTTTTAGTCGACAATTTTGAAATTGCCCGAATTTTGCCAAGTTTTTGGATAAAATAGCCCGGATTTGTCCGGCCTTGATATGTGCTGAAAAATACTGGTAACCTTAAAGTACATGGAAAATGTTGATGTGACTAAATTAAGAATTATCTCTTAGTTCTTGAAAATTTCGATAAATATTGCTTAACCAATGCATTGATTAAAGCTTAATTAAGCCATTACACTACACACATTTTTATGATTGAAACAAAATGGAAACAGGAATGTCCTTTAAACCTGTGTCTGTTATCTTGTTTACAACTACTTAATCAATTTTGTTTTGTTATTTATGTATCCGTTGTCGTTTTTTCGAAATCCATCGATTTTTTTTTTGAGAAATCAGATTCAAAAGGTAACATATTGACACATTTCAGACCGCGAAAAAATCTAAGCCGAGAAACACCAAAATTCGACACTCTATATCTAAGAAATCATTCAACCAGATTCCACAAAATTCAGCATTGTTGAGTAATTTTGTCCAAGAAAGTTTATTGATAAAATAAAGAATATTTATATTTAGTTTGCTATGTAGCTTTGGCCTTTTATTCAACTGTGTTTGTGAGACCAGAATACCAGATATGATTAGAAAATGCTCCAAGGGTCCCTTGGCTGCCTCAAATTTGTATGGGAAATTTAAAACCTGTGAAACCTAGTACAAGATCTCATTCCAAATTTGGGCCAGATCGGATCACGGATAGGGGTAGCTCAACGAGCCTGAAGTTTTTATTGGATTTTGAGACATTTTGTTCGGGAAAAACATGAAAAACCAGTTTTTCAACAATAACTTCGGTTCCCTACAACCAATTTCGTTTAATACAATTTTTCTTAAAGCCTAATCTATGACAAATATTTCATCTGAAGACTGCATTTCCATAAGAGTTAAGATAAAAAAGTTATTAGGCTTCAAAACTGGACTAACTTTTTTAAGGGTGGTATTCATCACTGGCAAAAATTTTAGGGACGAAGGAGGGTTAGAACGCTTTTAAATTTTCTACAAAGTTGATAACCAAATGAAAACCATGACGCACGAAAGTTCGTGTGGTTTTACAGTGTTGCCAGAATTAATAACGATGTTTTTTTGAAAATTGTCTCTTTTTCCATACAAAGCTCTATACAAATATGAGGGTCGCCTTAGAGTTATTCGAATGATTTAAAGCATTGCCAGTTTTTTTTTCATTTATTATATGAAGATTGGGGTTTGGCAACCTAGTTTTTGAAGGAGTTGGGAAATAAATAATCGTCATCTGAATGTACATCCATGCTAAAATCTACTTTAAACTGAATCTTTGATCTTCTTAGTTCTCATTTACAATTGAAATTTAAAAAAATCTTAATTAACGGAATAAATATGACAAAACACGAGCGGTGAGATTTTCAATCTAACAGCCTGAGTCTGCCACCTGCAAACAGAAGCAACCTTGTGGGTTTCCAGCAACCTTCTGTCTCGAAACCCCAATATTAGTGTCTAAGGGTTGGAATTTCGTGATGGCTGATGGGCAAGGGTAAACTGTGTGTGGGTGGATGGATGGGATAGATTACTTGGGAAGCCTTACTCGCCAAAAGGCAGACAACTTTGTGGTCATGTTAAACCCATACCTTTGTCTACAAGAGGCCTGGAGCTTTGCTTGTTCGTTTGTCGTCCGCTAATGGGAAAAGCCGCTTGCGAATCTCGAAACGTTTACTTGACTTGGTTTGACTTTCTTGGCTCCTCAAATATGAGGGTGAATGAGCAAGTGAATGTGTGCGCCCCCGAGGAAAATTGCAGTGGCAAAATGTTTAATTTGGTATGAAAGATTCCTCCAGGCCAGCAGTAGCGCCAACTGCTAGAGGGTGGAGGGGAAATTAGACGACGATGATGATGGTTGAAGAGCAGGGGGAAATAATTGGCTTAATTTCCAACTTAGTTTTGTTCGGTTCGTTGTTATACATTTCTCATATCATCTCGTCGTCGTCGTCAGACAATTACCTCAAGGCAGTTTTCGGTGAGTAAGTAAGCTAGCGAAGGTTGTTGAGAGTTAGCGCTGAAAGTTATGTAAAGGCAGGCACATGTTTCGCGAGCTTCTGTGCGGATTATCTGATGAAGTCCCATTGGAACTGCAGCTTTTGGTCATTTCTCGGACAAGTAGCTTAAACTAATTGGTCTTATGAACTTTTCGATGGGGAATTGAAAAAAATTGTAACATTATGAATACTCGTTTGAGATCATCTTTCCTTAAATCACTTTTTCAATCATTTTTAAATTTTCTCGAAACTGGTTTCTTTTTCATAACACCGTTTTAAAACACTCACTGTGCACCCACAAATCAGACTTTACTCCAATAATGAACTTGCTTTGAGGTGAAATTATCGGTATAAGATTCTATACCGGATCGGTATTAACAAGCTTTCTAATAACTGGCATTTTCCTTCCAGCGCAACCGCGTTGCAAATGTCTGAAAGAAACCAAATGGAACATATCCCATATCCTATCACAAGACAAAGCAGGATGATGTACGGAGTGCTGTGTGTGTGTGTATGTAAACCGGCATTAGAAAAAAATCTTTGTTCCTAACCGCAGCAAAAAACCACCAGCTAAGATCAGCTACGCGTGTGTATGTAAACCAGCCAGCAATAGAAAACAGTTTCTAGTTTCGTAATCCCCCCCATTCCCCTCCCATTCTCAACCCATTCCATCAATAACAAAGGAGGAAGAAAAAACACCGTACAAATGGCTGACGGCCAATGCAGTGCGTTTATTGGTGATCGGCGGTGGCAGAACGACAATTAGGGGAGGAGCGGGCTATATGCGCCTATTAAGCAGAATACCGATTGAATCAAATATTTCATCGAATATGTGTACAAAAACTATATACACATGAGCAGACATCTGTTGTCTATACATTGGAGTAATTTTTATGTTGAAATCTCCTTCAGTTTTTGAGAAATCAATTTTACTATAACTGTTGTCAAAATTGATGAACCTCAAACCATGCGGGCTAAATGCGCCTATTTATGTTTTAGGGAAAATCTCTGTTTTTTGGCAATATTTCCGTACAATTTCATTGGGAATGCTAGAAACTGATAACCTCCATACGACAAACCTGAATTTTTATAAAAATCTTTTTCTTTTACTATTTTATAGAATAAAACAAAAGTTAGGATTGCCATATTATGGAGGCTATTCATCCATAAGAAAAAAATTATCATATCCGTTTTAAGATCTTCAATTCTTTCTAAAAGTGTTAATTGGAGCGTAAATTTGAAGTTTTAATGATAAAAAACATATATTTATTCTTTTTAACCTGTTATTTTAGGATAGTGGCATTTTACAAACATGATGAGGGCATACAAAAACACTCTCTTATTCCACTTTCCAATCATTTTGAAACCATCATAAAAGCTTAAATTTGTTTTACTTCTAAGGTTCATTTGAATAAGAAACAAAAACCACCCAACTTTTAGTTTTGAGCATCTTTACGTATTATTTTCAAAAGTCAAAATATTACATCAAAAGTTAACAAAACCTTGTATGATTTTTTTTAATTTTTTTAGTTGGTTTATTCATGAAATTCTTTCTTGCCTTATGTTCAAAGCGTATTTCGCTCAAAATGCATTGATTATATTATGTTGTCTTGTCAGCCATTTCGTTAAACGGCCGTAGGGTCATTTAACCCGATAGGCCCATTTTGGAAACCTTTCCCCTACCATGCCTACCATGACTTTCGTTTGCTAACCGACTCAGATGGAGCAATGGGTAAGATATCGGACTGGCAAGCCGAGATGATATATTGCAGTGAGTTCGATTCTCACTGTACTTTTTTTATGAATCATCCCATAAAATGTTTTTCTTGTTTCGCTTTAATGTAATGGTCATGCATCATTTTGCTAAAAAGCTCGAGTCTCTATGCCACTAGCGAAATTCCAATCCTAAATGGCAAACACGACATTATTGCGACACATTCAACAGGGCATAATTTTTTTTACCATTGGGTAAAAATCAACCAATTTTGCACACTTTCTCATTGATGTGTATTGTTTACATGCTGTCAAACTCGAAGTCGTCTTTTTCGATTCAACAAAAATGGAGGTGAACCAACGCAAGTCGAGAGAAAAAATTCTTTCCAAACACCTGGAATATCCTGACCTGTCGCACCGGTAGTTGCGAAAAATGTTGAAAATTCATCTTTCAATTGTCTCCAGAGTGTTGAAACGGTTCCGGGAGCGGTTGAATTTGGACCACGGCGGTGGAACTGGAAGAAAACCGGGACCAGAGAAAAAAAGTCGGAGGGAAAGGTGAAGCGGATGATTACAGCAAATCCCAACTTCTCAAGCCGGGATTTGACTAAAAAGATCGGCATGTCGCAGAAGAGAGCTGGACTACATACATACAAGGTAGAGAACTTCCCAAACCGAAATGAGCGGCTACAATCGACGGCTAAAACTTGGGCACGGAAGATCTACGAGAAAATGCTGACAAAATATGTGTTTGATGGACGACGAAACGTACATAAAAGCCGATTTTAAGCAAATTCCGGGGTTGGAGTTTTTCACCGGCAAGAGCAATGCGGACGACAAATTTAAGAAGAAGAATATGCCGAAGTTCACCTCTAAATATCTCGTTTGGCAGGTCATCTGCTCTTGCGGACTGAGGAGTGAGCCTTTCGTGACAAAAGGCACAGTAAATGGCGAGATCTAACAGTTACAAATCTGAGTGCCTCGAGAAGCGCCATTTGCTGTTCTTGCAGCAGCACGATGAAGCTTCGCTATTTTGGCCAGATTTGGCATCATGCCACTATTCTAAAAGAGTCCTGGAGTGGTATGAGGACAATTCTGTCCATTTTGTTCCAAAGGATATGAACCCGCCAAACTGTCCGGAGCTGCGCCCGGTGAAGCAGTACTGGGCAATAATGAAGCGGGAACTTCGGAAGAGCACGAAGACACCCAAGCAACCAAAAGTCGCGTTCTAACTTAAAGATGGAACTCCGAAGTTCAAATTTGGCTGAAAAATTGTTTTAAGGGAGCTTTAGGTGCCTCACGCCTCGTAAAAGTTACTCAGGAACTTCCATCGCCTTTTAAAAGGTTAAAATAACGATAACGGAAACTCTAAGTGCCTTTAATGCGAATTCTTTTAAGAAGGTCGGTTGCGTCCGCTAAGCACTTTCTAAGAGACTTCAAAGTGTTTTAAGGAACCTATTTGGGAGTTCTTAGACACTTCTAGGTATTTTAAGGAACATATTTGGGAATCCTAAGCGACAAGTCAAATGTGTCTGTCAATTTCATGTCATGGTATTTGTTTTGTTTATATCAGCACTTATAATTACAATAGAATTCAACGCATAATATAAAGAATGTCTAAGGTTGAAACAAATATGTAAAAGAATTTTCCGGATTTATAACATGGTTTTTATATTTTCAGAGCCTTTTCATCATCGCTTGTTGACGACGATTTGGAAATTCATTCAGGTGCAGCTCAAAAAAAAAACCCTTTCTCTAGTGGGAAACAAAATTTACTATCAGCCATGAATTTCTCTCATTTCGGAAAACATCGGATTTCTGCTGGAAGACTAGGCCGCTGCCAAAGGTAATAATGTTTTTTTTGTGTAGAAATGTTTAAAGGGCGATTTATTTGAATAAACTATTGATTATGAAATATTCGTATTTACATATTTATTTGGTGAACTGAAAGTCCTTGAAAAATGAAATGTATAAAATCTCAACCAACACATTCGATCATCGCTCATACGCGAGTTGAAATAAAATTAGTTGAAATACTAATTTTTACAGTGACAATGAACTATTGCTGGATTGGTCGAGAGGCTGGTGAGTTTCATTGCAACAAAGAGAGCAGCGGTTCAATTCTCTAGGCGTAAGTAGCGTTTTTGTAATTAAAACAATATAATTAAAATCAATAAGACAGACCATGATAGACCGGCAATCTAGCAATCTGTCATCTGGATGTCAGAACAATCTGTAAACCGTATTTTTTTTCGGTGCGTAGAAGTTTTTTTACATTCTCTTAGAAGCTGAATAGCATTCTCTTCAGCCACCTAAACGAACTTCAAAGTGGCTTTACGAACTTAAATTTTAGGCTGATTAGCATTCTCTTCAGACGAGAGCTGAATAAGCTTCTATGAAACCTTTTTAAGGAAAATTCTGGTTGCTTGGGATGTTAAGAAAATGAAAAAAAAAAAACTGAGAAACTGGCACCGGAAGACGCGTTCAATTTTACACTCAAGGCTCTATCGATTAACTTTTCTTTTTATTTTTAAGTAAATGACCCATTCCAAGCGCCTCTCAACTGGAGAACCGATTTTCATTTTTCATTATTCTAAAATAATTTGCTCAGCATTTGAAAGTTTATTTCTAAAACTTAAATACGAAAATAATCTGATTTTAACAATTATTCTTTATTTGCAACATAACTTTGTCAAAAACCCTTGCTATACAAAAAAAATTATTGCAAAATGATTGTAAAAAACCCGTCTTTGAAGCATGATATTAGATTAAAATTCTCAGCAACTTCACGCTCTAGAATCGGTGATAAAATAATCTATTTTTAAGCGTTGTGACGTTACGAAAATTCAACTGTTTTTCAATTCATGATTTACTGAAATGTCACACATTGTCCAAAATTGGAAGTCTCTTCAAACTTTTTGAGAGGATTTATGTGCAATTTTTAGATTAAAAATCGGTTTAGAAGGTTGTGAGTTGCATCCGGGTAAAGAATGCGTTGTGACGTCACGCAAATTGATTTCCTTTTTTTCGGAAACGTCCATGACTTGTTATTTCAACACTATTATAGTTTTTTTTTTTCAAAACAAGCTTAACCTAACAATGCACTTCAATAAATGAATTCAATAATCAAGTTTTTAATGAAATTAAGTATCTTTTTTTTTCGTATACACGCGGTTAGTTTTCTTTTTGCGGTTTCTTTTAATTTCAGTGTATTAAAGCTTTTTTTAACAATATTCCATCTGATAAACGTATTTCGACTGGAGTTATCATAAAATAGTTATTAAACTTCAAAACAGGTATATAACCCATCAGAAGCTTATTTTTGATACTCAATATGTTTATTTTTACCATAACCCTTATCGAAATGGAACCTTGGGATAAACTGTTTGTCATAACGAAAGCTTTGTGAATGACTATAATTAAAACAAATCACTCGATAGGGACTTCAGAAAATGTTGCAAAACTGGGTGACCATGTTTTTTCCAAGAAAATTTTTTCATAATTCCATTCAAATTTTAGACTCTTTTTAGGCTTATCTATTTCCGTGGTACGATCCACCAAATTTAGCACTGGACTTTGTGCTTGGCTTGGGATCTATTTTAGATTTTCAAAAGTCGGCTGATTCAGGCAGTGTCCATTAACTAACTTCTAATAGATCGCAGGATTTTGAAATTATCATTTATTTTTCCTTTCCTTTGCAATTAAATATCGAAAAGATTCAAAAACATATTTTAACGCTTTTACAAATTAATATTTCCTAGCATAAGTTTTTTTAAAATAATATTCACATCATCGCACGAATAAATTTCGAATAAAATTTATGTGCGTAGTGTTGCAAACCTTATTTGCTTATATGAGCCATTTTGATTCAATTACCCTATTTTTTTTTTGATAAAAATGGATCGATTTCATCACCAATTCACATATTTTGTTGAGTTTTCGAGCAGTTTTAGTAAATTAAGCATTTATTTTAAGATTATATTTTGATTTATTTCATGTAGCTGACTGTTCAAGCCATTTGAAATGAGCTTGAAGAATTTAATGGTTGCAGAATATTCTAGAATTTTCTTGCTGAATTTAGCCACGTGTTTTCGAAGCTTCTGGAATCTTATTTTCTTCGTAAGCATTCGCAAAGGTTCCAGAATCATCTTGTATCTTCAAGAGTTAAGTGCCGGGAACATTCTAGAAAGTTCGATGTGCTAATAAAAGGAGCCTCGCGCTATGAGGCAAGTCAGTTGCATTTAAGAATCGCGCGCGTAAATATCGTCTGTAAAGCGTAAGGTAAACCTTCCAAGTAATGTAACCTTTTAATAAAGAGAAGAAAAAATAGAGAAAACTTTTAAGTTAAAGTGTTGTGTCGTTTTTTTATACAACAATCCGAAAATACAGTCCATTGCCCAAACACTGACAAAAAAATTCGTGACGTCACAACACTTTGCAAAACCCTTCTTAAAAAAAATGGCGCGTTGTGACGTCACGAAACTGAATCGCTCTAAAATAAATATGAATCAAAGTTTGAAAAAATCAAAACCAGCAAATTGTTGGTTGTAATAAAACAATTATTTTCTTAAATTTTCATAAAATTTGCTCGAAATAGGAGAGCAGAAAAATGCGGTATTGTAAAAAAAAACTGAAAAGTGGAAAAAGAGGCGTTGTGACGTCACGATTTCTTTTGCTAAAATTTAGTTAACTATTTGTTCAATAAAACATTCGATTTCAAATTGTAACGAATTAAATTTTGAACTTAGGGGTATAATTTTATTCTATGTGCGATATGAACTGTAAAATCTACAAACAATATACCAAAAAATTGTTTTACAAACGTTGTGACTTCACGCTGGAATGGGTCAAATATATGTATAGAACTACACTAAAATTTTGGTTTTACTCTGAAAATTATAAGGAAATTCGCATAACATTTTCGGTGTCGCAATAATTTTGTGTTCGCCCTTTATCATCCTTGGTACTGTATGCTTTTCAGTGCATTTTCGGCACAGAGATTTGCTCAATAGGCAATGGATTTTTGCAACCTCTTCTATTTAGATTTACGCTCTTTTAAAAAAATCGCTCGAAACAATTTTTTTTTAAAGTTATGCGAAACAGCATCATGCGTTATGTCAAGAACTAAACCTCAAAATCGTAAATTTCGATTTGAATTAGCCTTCAAAATCATTCATGAATTGTATGTAGCTATTCTCGACTAGAGAAAAGATTTTTGTTTTTCTCTAAGCGCCTTTTTTCTCAAATTCTCCGAAATAAAATCTTTCATTGACAACAGTGTGTTTTGATTTTACGATTGATGTTGTGACTTCCGATTCTGTTATGGGCGCAGCCTCCATTGAGAGCGGAAATTTTCTTCGGAAATGTTTGCGTAGCTTTTAAGCAAGAACGAAGTCATTTCCCCGAACAAAAACAATAAAATAGATGTTTCTCCGATTAAACCTGTATCAATAAGCGGCAAATATTTCAAATTAAAAAAATCAATTTAACATCTGAAAATAGCTGTTAAATTAAGGTGAAGACAATCTACCGAGATTTAATTAGAAGGATAAATATCGTTTCAATTAAAATCGAGTCCAATTAACAGGGTTAAAACTACGTGTCCTCAAACTATACCTATGAATAAACTCACGAATATCTTCCAGGCATGCAATCATTCATTTTCCGACTCCAAACGGTGGCAAAAAACACTCCTAAAAAAATGACACACCACTCAACTCCGGCTAGAATAAATTACGAATAACAATTATGACTTCTTCGTTCTCAGCGATCGCATCTTTTATAGAACGCAAAAGCCTTACGACTGGCCCGACCAGAGCGTAAATTCTTTAACACCTACACAATGTTTCAGCCACTCCACTTCGATCCACAGGAGTGCTGGAGAGCGCTCTTGAGAAACCAATTCAAATTCATAGCGCTTATTTGCATAATTCTACACCCAGGCAATTTGTGCTATCATGAATCTCTTCAGGGAGGGCGACAGTTTCGCTTGTTGAAAAAAAAGGCAAAGCAAAAAAACAAACACCTAACCTAACAAATTGCGCTGGTAATGTGAGCGCACCTGTAAATTTGTACCGCAGTTTGAACAGACAACCTGACGCGCCTAGGACCTGATTGAAGGGACTTCTCAGCAATGCCAGAAGGTTGACAATCCGGATCAGGAAGCCTTCAAATTTCTCGTGAAAGACGATTTGTAACATAATCTGGAGGCACGGTTTTGGTTGTCTCTGGCTACTGGGTATAAATGGTTTTGTTTGTGTCTCCTCGAAACCATAACCTCAAACTCGCAGCAACTTTGTGACAAATCGGCTTTGCCGTTCGTTGTAATCCGATTCATCTTACTGGCCGGCCCGGAACGATTTCTTCGTTGTTTTCTTCGGGCTTTGCTCCGGTTCTGTTGCTGTTGATTGGGTGCCGGGGATGAAAAAGTTAAAGTTACTAATCTTCAGGTATTTGCCACCCCCGCACTCGCACACGAGAGCGAGCGGAACCACTTTTGGGAAGCACTCCATCCGTGACCGTCCCAAGACGGGGTCCAAGATGGTGGGTTGAGGGAGGTGTAATCTAATATGTTCGGCTGAATGTTCTGGTTTGCCTTGAAATGTTTAGGAGTTTGCTTTTTTTTTTGCTCCCCAACTAAATACATCTAATGTCTGCGCTCGTTTGGTACAGGTATAGAGTGATATCACGGGTTCAGGTTTAGCTCAGCTGAGAATTGAGTGAGGCAGGTGTCTACTCCATCAGCTGGATACGAAAATATTGTATAATACCTAGCTGCCCCCCTTCGACTGTTGGTTGAGTGGGTTTTGTTGAACGTGCGATGTTTACCGTGCAAAGTGGAAGTAATTTGACAACCCGCACTCAACAGTAAACGAATCGGCATGTGGGATAACACGTGGTTAAAGATTGAGTTATTATTGATTTTAACGAAAATTGGAATTTAAATTTGGAACACAGAATATCTAAGATACTAAAGTTCCAATAATCAAGTGGCTATAAAACATAACAAGTTATTGTAAATTTGAATGCATTTATAATACCAAGAAACACTTGGTATGTTCTGTTCCATTTCATCTCACAATCAAAATCAATCCGATTTACATTTCATTTTTCCATTCTTCCTTACCAAAAAATAAGCCCTTTCAAAAGGTACATGTTCACTACATGTGAGCTTCGGAACAACCATATTTCATTGTAAATATATGTTAAGTTAAGGTAGGGCCACCTCTAGCCCGGTCCTTCTTCTCCTAAATAATGAACTGTAAAGTATGGTGTACTTCAGGGCCGTAGGAAGAACGGCCTCATGGCACAGTGGTCCAAAATGCGAAAAACGTGATCGTTGCTTATAACTTTCATAGGTCACATTTTAGCATATCGGTGTCTTCGGAGAAGTTTGTCAGTAAAATCGGCTCTATAATAAAAAACTATTATTTTTCTGATTAATCCCCCTACAAGTGAGATAAAATTTCTAACTTCTCTGTTATAGGTTTTAGCTCTTTGATGTCTTCGACAAACTTGTTAAAAATCAAATTTTCTACAACTTTGTCTCAGATATCAAGTTTCTAAAATAATTATTATCCGAGATATCGGCCAAATAAGAAACTTAACCTCTAAAAATCAGTTTTTTGATAATAACTTTTTTCAGTAAATTTTAAGTTTAATATAATGTTCCACAAAGTTGTTTGTCTTACTAAAATACACCACTTTGTTGAACATTTCAAGTTTGTAAAATGTGATACTGCAGAGCTATGTTGAAAAGATTACCGAAAATAGGGCTTTTTCACGCCTTATTTTACAAACACCGGGCAACATCGGGCAGCCCGCTTTAGATGCAAAATAAAGTCGAACATTTCGTCTACAAGATGCAGGTACAATCGTCAGTATCCACTTGTATCCAAGCGAGATACATCAATTTTACTTTTCCATATTTGCATTAAAAACAACGATTTCTATGAAAGCACATACAGCGCATTCTACTAGGTACGTGTGTTTTCTTCTAGCTTTTCCCTGCGCGATGTCAGAAGCAAAGGTTTGGAAGCGCATTTGTATTATTAGCATCTCCAGATTGTAGAGGATATCTATTTTAATTGAACACTCAATTACCTGTACTAATAATACAAATGCGCTTCCAAACCTTTGCTTCTGACAACGCGCAGAGAAAAGCTAGAAGAAAACACACGTACCTAGTAGAATGTGCTGTATGTGCTTTCATAGAAATCGTTGTTTTTAATGCAAATATGGAAAAGTAAAATTGATGTATCTCGCTTGGATACAAGTGGATACTGACGATTGTACCTGCATCTTGTAGACAAAATGTTCGACTTTATTTTGCATCTAAAGCGGGCTGCCCGATGTTGCCCGGTGTTTGTAAAATAAGGCGTGAAAAAGCCCTATTTTCGGTAATCTTTTCAACATAGCTCTGCAGTATCACATTTTACAAACTTGAAATGTTCAACAAAGTGGTGTATTTTAGTAAGACAAACAACTTTGTGGAACATTATATTAAACTTAAAATTTACTGAAAAAAGTTATTATTAAAAAACTGATTTTTAGAGGTTAAGTTTCTTATTTGGCCGATATCTCGGATAATAATTATTTTAGAAACTTGATATCTGAGACAAAGCTGTAGAAAATTTGTTTTTCAACAAGTTTGTCGAAGACATCAAAGAGCTAAAACCTATAACAGATAAGTTAGAAATTTTATCTCACTTGTAGGGGGATTAATCAGAAAAATAATAGTTTTTTATTATAGAGCTGATTTTACTGACAAACTTCACCGAAGACACCGATATGCTAACACGTGACCTAAGAAAGTTATAATCAACGATCACGTTTTTCGCATTTTGGACCACTGTGGCATGGGGGGGGTTTTGGTGACCTATGATTTTCTATGATCCATTTGCTCCAAAAATGCACGAATTAAAAAATAAATCAAAAGATATATATCTTATCACTATTTACTTAACCATTTTTAAGGTTTTTTTTAGATTATAAGTTTTCTGTGTTACATAGAAAATTTTGAGAAAAACATCTAAAAATCTGTGAAATTGTGTACTAGATTTGTATAACGAATCCTTGAGGTTACATATTAGAGAACTTACTTTCATCAATGGTCAAAATCTTTGAATTTTCTCTAAAATCTGTTCAATTTAGCTTATCTGATTTGAATAAAAAATAAGTTTTTATAAGAAAGCCTTCGATTAAAAAAAAAAACTTATTCTAAATTCCAATCAAATAAGCTAAATCTACCAACTTTTCCAGCAAATTCAAAGATTTAAACCATAAATGTAAAAAGATTTTAACCATAAATGAAAATAAATTGAAAAATAAAATAAATTGAAATTTGGCTCTTGATAAAATTGTAATTATAATATTATTTTATTTTTGCAGAATATGATATGTTTCCTTTACGAAAATATTTTTCATAAAAATAAGTTTCTTCAACCTTCAATAAAATCATGAGGATATTTTTTTCCAGGTTCAGAATTTCGATTCAAAACTCAGATTCAGAATAAATATTCAAAATATTAAATTTTAATTTTGGACCTTTTTTTCTAGGTTCAATACGATTTCTGACATGTAAAAAACGATTTCTGAATTTAAATTCTAGATCGATATTTCGATATGAGCCAAGAATTGAAATTTGTTCTAGAGCCCTCAATCATCAATTTAGTATTTTATATTTGATGTCTTGGGTTTTAATCTGCATTTATTTTTTCTGATTATTTTATTTTTTAATCTGAATTAAATCTGAATTTTAAATGATGAATCTTATTTTGAGTTTTCAAGAGATTGCCATTTTGAAGATTTGAATTCTGCGAAACAATTAAGTTTAAGAACTTCGAATCTGAATAATAAACAAAAACTTATGATCATTTAGAGTCCGGCCGGGAACTTCATTTTGGTGATAACTACATTCCTAGGATTTGGATATACACAATTTGACAGCGTTTTGTTGGTAATAAAAAGGACTTCAATGCCTATTTTTATGTCTAAGTTTACGTGATTTTTTTTATTTACGATGGAAAAGGACATGGTAAAAATATTTTTGCACAATTACTTCGGAAATCTTTAATTGTCGACTAAAAGTTTTTAATCACTGTTGATTTTTCTGAATTTTTTTTTGGCCTAAATAGGTAACAAGTATAAGGAGACTCACTAGAATGCTCGCGTTTTTTGATCAAACGAATTGTTTTTAAAACACAAAAAATAAAATCTTGAATGAAATGAAAAACCAAAATTGTATTACAGTTTCAAAACACCTTTTCAATTATTTTCTAAGGATGTTGCGAACTGAAAAACAAGAATCCTAAACTAGATACATAATGCGAAATATGAAAATAGTAATACAATTTAGATTTTGATAATAGAGAATCAAAACCCTTAAATGGTTCAATCTATTTAATTGTTCAAAAATGAATTCTTAAAATCAAATGTGAAAATTTTGGAAATCTATTGCAGAAATTTGAACCTGGGATTAGTTTTCGAGGTTTTGGTATAAGTTATGAGTAAAGATTGTTCATCTTGAATAACCTACCCAATCATCAAAATTTTATTAAGAAATTAAAAATTTGATTGTAGAGTATAACACCTGGTTTGCCTTTCCTGGACCCTCATGGGGGGGGGGTTTAACCCCCAAACCCCCCCCCCCACCCCCCCCCCCCCCCCCCCCCCGTTCCTACGGCCATGGTGTACTTCAATAAGTTTTCCTCGCAAAAATGCTCTTTCGCTCTTTTTAACATCTGTAAATGTTCTACTAACTTTTCTTTCCATCTTTAGGTATCATTTTGTTTATCAATATTTCTTTAAGAATATACATTTTCACCGATACCCCGAAAATAAATTAAATAAAAGAGTTAAACATTATGAATTTCTTTGGTCGGATTTTGTCAGGCTTTTTTTTTAGAAAAAGAAAGCTCGGATATAACCGGCCATGGTGCATTTGAAAAAAAAATGAATAGTTGAGTTCTCGCGTGAGCTTTCATAACGTCGTATAAAATATCTTATGCATTCACAGAAAACTGCTGCAAAAGTTATCAAAACAATTTTTAAATTTTATATTTAACATATAGAATATGTTGTCCAGGCTAAAAATAGTCTAAAGTTGCGACTAGTTTATGTCAGTTTTTGAAATTTTTCGTACTAAAACTGTAAGTTTATATTTTGTTTTATACGACGTAATGAAAGCTTACGAGAGAGTTCTTTAAAGGTGTCGTATAGAATCGGAAAATTATGCACAGTCTAAGGATAAAATGCCAAGAATACGTCCACGTAATGGTATCGCTATGATTTTCAAAACTTACCGTATGTGTGAAGCAATCTGAAAAGAGAAAATAAGAGATCAGTTAATATATCTTTATGTGCACAACATAAACTGTACAAATTAACATTATCACTCGAGATACAGATGACGACAATCATGCGTTAACGTAAATATTTGTTTTGTCATACGAGGCCCTCAGAGCTAAAGGGGTATTAGTTACAAAATGGTCGATTTTGAGTTAATTATGCCAAACGATTCTTCATATTTCAAACTGTTTCAGTTGATTTTGACAGATTTTTTGAATATTATTTACATTCTTTTACGTTAGAAAAAAAATACAAACTTTCGAAAAATATACGAAAAATGGTGATACACAACAACTTCAAAATATTTTTTCTCAATAAAAGCTTTTATGTACATATTCCCTGTGACTCCAAGGCCCATATAAAAATATTATCTAGTGACAAAAATATTTCGAAAAAAAAACCACCTCGGGTTTTTGACGTGGGTGTAAAAAAAATAAATTTTCGTCTCGCTGCTTCCATCACGTGTAACTTTTTTGGAACAAAACGAATCGTAATGAAATTTTCAGCACGAGGAAATATTTCCAAACAAAGTACTGTCAAAACATTCCAAATTCGACAACTAGGAGCGCTATGGTATAATAAACAGTGCGTCCAGATTCATCGTGATCCATGCTTTATTCATTGTTTAAAACATTGTTAAAATCTTCTCCCATTTAATATTCTTTGAAGAATATATGCACCACTTTTTTATGCGTTTCTGCTGTAAGCAGATAGCAGCTTATTCAACCAATTCTTGATTTTGAAAGTTAATAAAAGTTAAAAGTTAAATGAAAAAAAAATCGACTAGGAATCCAACTCGAGTCTACTGATTACCTCTACGACATCTTACCACTAGGCCAAACCGTCAGCTGCTACTCTATAATTAAGTTGACTTCATCGAATTGTATTAACTGCTTGATTCTTCGGCAGGAAATGCACATTATGCCCCGATCAATGGTGCTCTGTTTGCCTCGAGTCAACAAGACAAATTAAAAACTCATTTTAAAATTGATAATTGTGAAAAATCAAAAATTCAATAATGGTGAAACTTGAGGAACAATGTGTACATCAACTAGCATTGCGTACATTATAGATCAAGATGATTTAACGATCCTAAGAGGTGATTTTCTAGTTCTCCTTTCCCATCCCCCCTTTCCCTTGATGGTCCAAGAAAAGCAAGCGGGGTATTCTACTCATCACTCAAATTTTTAATTCTCATAAAAAATATGTTGTTTTAGTAAGGTTATTCAAGAGTAACAATCTGGACTAAGAACTGAAGCTAAAACTTAAAAACTTATCCCAGGCTAAGAATACTGCTACATTTTTCTTAAATTTCCTCACTTATTCATTGAAATTTGATCTGAACATTAAATTTTTATGAGAATAAACTCATTTTATAGGTTTTGGTAACATATTATCAAATGTAAAATTGTATTTCTTATTCCAAATTTTAATTTCTGATCTGGAAATCAGATTTCGAAATCTTACTGAAATTCATAAATAAATTCAATATTCAAATTTCAAGTTAGGGTTCAACATTCAGATTAAGAAATATTATTCAAAACTCAGCTTCAGATTCACATACAATAAAAATAAAGTAAAAATAAAATTATCAAGATAAGTTTTTTGAGGAATTTGAATCGCAAAAGATCACAGATTTTAAATTTTTATTGATGATTTGAAATGAAAATCACAACTATAAAGTAGAATTCCAGTTTATTTTACAATTTATGTTTTATAAAAAACCCTGATTGTTATATAAAAAATGGCATCAACAGGAATTGAATTTTATAATTGATTTTTATCTCAAAAATATTTGCTGAATAAGAAACATGTTATCTTCACGAGAAAAAATCTGCAGGGAAATCGATATTTTTTCGGTGTAATTTGTAACATAATGAATATATTTCAGTATAAAAAAACCAAATTTCAAACTATTTTTTTAATTTGATGGATTTTGCAAGAATTTTAAACTGCAAAATTTTAATCTCTTTCTTTTTTTTTTATTGAAAATTCGGTTATTTTCCATCGATGTTTGATATCTCTGAACTTGATCAAGAGGTTGGTAGATTTAGGTTATTTGATATAAGCCTGATGAAAGTTATTTCCTTATTTTGTTACTTAAGGCTTGGTCACACAAATTTTGCTTACAGTTTTATAGATTTTACAATACGTTAGGATGTTAGAGTCTTTAACAAAAAAAAACTATTAATGTAGAAGAACTTTAAAATGAATACTCAAATGTTACGAAACATTATGTTTTTAAAGCAATTTTATTCATGCAATGTTTGAGTAAAAACGTCATATTTAGAAAAAACAAGTAACCAATACAAGCCTCCCACCGGCGAACAGGGGAAAACGATACAAAAAGGTGAACAACATTGTTTACGCCAAAACGAAGCGTTTAGACCTATAGTGTCTTTAGGACATTTTCTCTACATTACAAGTCTCTACATTGAGCTTTTGAAAAAAGTGATCAAATCACCTAGTAGTGAGATAAAAAAATTATTTTATATACCTTTTATTTTAGAGCTGTCATGTCTTCAGCATGTTTTTAGATTGTAAAAAGTGTAGTAATTTTGTTCAAGACGTCAACATCGTAGAAGATAATCATAATAAGTTAGAGGGGTTCAAAAATAAAAAAAATATTTTTTTTATCAAAATTTCCAGTTTTTTACGATTTCTTTTCAAGAAGCGCTTATACATTCAAGGTTTGTTTGAAAAAGTTTTGAGTAACTTTAAATGGAACAGTTTTGTAGAACATACTTAATGAAAATATTTAGACTGAAACTAGATATATTGAAAATTTTCAAACAACTGGATCTTCCTAGTTCGGGTGAGTTCGGAAAATGTTTTGTTGAATTATTATCAAGCAGATTTTATATAATTTATAAAAATCTTAATTTTACAACGTCAAACCGTTTATATTCAAGCTTTATGATTGATTCAAGCTATGTTTCGAATTTCGAACTGATAATTGGAATTCAAAACCTTTGATTTTTTTTTTCCAGTGAACCTATTTCCAGTTTCAAGTCGATGATAACAGCACAGTTAAAACCAAATTAAGTCTCAATATTGATTTATCGGGTTTATTTATGCACATATTCATCATTTTGAGGAAGTTTTCCAACACAGTTTTGTTGGAGTTAAAGCTGATGAAAGCTTTTCTGGATTTGCAAAAACTCACCAGCACAAAAATATACCACTCCGAATTCTCTACTCATCTCAACTCCTGAATCAACTGCAAATTATACCAATACCAATACTGCTAGCCATCTGGTCCATCATGCTCCATCGGAAAGTACAACATTAGTCCGATTATCGGTCCAAAAAAATTACTACTTAGTGACCTTGATGCAATTCTGATAATTTGACTAAGTGATCTTAGAATTTTCAAGGCGTTCTCGCGGTACCAAGTACTCAGTTATCGATCAAAATCATCCAGTCCACGTTAATTGATCCCTAATAAGTGAAAATGGGTGTAAATTTCGTTTAATAGCAAGAAAATTGTGTGTTTGACGGACTGAAAAAAATAATATTTTTGAATGAGAAGCCTGTTTTAGGACTCAAATTCAGCCTAGAATCTGGGTTTCATCATTGCACGTCATGTCAAAGAAGAAAATACCCAGTTTTATGAAATATTATAGTTCAAATGTGCTTGAGGTAAATCTCTTAAAAACTTATTTAAAATCTTGAGTTTTGAAAAAAAATTTTTTTTCATATTTTTGGCTCTCAACGCCAATTGCTTCCTATAAAAAGTAAACCTGTGAATGATTTATCCGTTGAACCATTTGAAACAAATTGTAATAGAATATTTGGTGGATTTTCAATCATTCCCATTTTAACAAGCAAAACATATAGTGGTACTATTTATGTTTCGCTCACTGTATTAAACAGAGAACATCAAATGAAATTGTTGTAAAATTTTTTTATTAGTAACAGTTTACCATCTACATGGCATTAGTGTCGAGCAATCAATATATTTTCTAAAGTATCCTTATGTTTAGTAAAAATAAAATTCTGAATGATTTATCGATTTTCTTTTAGTTTTTTTGCTCACCTTTGAAATTGTTGGTTTACTTCTTTTCCTATCAGGTAAAATTGGTCAATCTATTTGTTTCATTCGTATTGTAGGACAATCTACACTCAAAAAAGAGGTTGCAGAGTTTCAATGCCGAGCTTAAATGGAGCTAATTTATGCCAAAAACGTGCATTTGTAACTGCTGGCCTGGCATAGAGACACTAGAGACTCGAGCTCTCTAGCAAAATTATGTACTACCACTACCACTACATACAAACATTCAAGCGAAACCAGATTTTTTCATCCTATAGAATAACTCATCCCAGAAACAAGAAAAATTAAAAAAAAATACTTATATAGCGACGAAGGGTGAGCATCGAACTCAAAACAACTATCTTAACTTGTCTTGAATTTTCACAACTTTGCCATGTGTTCTACCAGGGTCAGTTGGAGAACGAGGGTTAATTTTCATAGACTTTCTCTCACGGCCAATCAAGGATTGAATCCTACCAAAAACGCAGAGCGCCGACTTATGTAGGTACATACTCACGCACAGCGCTCGCTGGCTGCCCGGCGATTTGCTGGAGATTGTTTCCATCCTCCTTTGTATTGTGATGGGATAGGAACAGGCGTTCAAATGTGTTTTTTGTTTATTTCTTTCAGGCATATGCAATGGGATTATGCTGGAAGGGCTAATCCAACGGTTGCACAGTTTGTTAATGCCAACTTGGCATGCATGTGTAAATTTTTCAACACCTCAAGGATGTCATGATTGGAGTAGAGCATCAAATGGCATCAAATGTTTCTGGCTGCAGTGACCTTATAAAACCTCAAATTGTTGGGAATTTGTTACCTCCTTCAAAATATTGAAATCAATACAGTCTCATAAAACTTTATTATGGTTGATTTTACTGCTTTTGCTGGAAGTCTTAGATCTATTCTCTGTTTTTGAAGAAAATCCTTCAGAAACATAATAATTCGATGCGCTCCAGAAACAACTGTGTCAGTGTGTCAACATTGCTAAGGTTTACCAGCTATTCACCACTTGTCATTTCCATCAAGGAAAGCATAGGTATGCATGAGATATTCCTAGGGTTACATACATAAGCGTCGCAAAACAGGTGCTTCCACTCGACGCTCCAATGAGTGCCAATATTGTCCTAATCCATTACCAGCTAGTACTTTCGGTGCTGACTGAAGTGAAGTGTAACAATTTACGTTCCCATGCAATCCAACTAGTAAAGTACCGTCAAACGGGGCATCATGCAACAGCGGGGTTCGATGCAACATTTCTATAACACTACATTAAATCAATTTTTAATTTAATGTTTCGTAATAAAGCTATCTTTTAATGATCACAAAATGATGATGACATAATTTCTCACATCTTACATCTTTATTTTTATGTAAAATTTGATAAATCGAGCAATAAATGTACAAATTTTAACATTTTTTTATGCCAAAAAAAACTTTATCCAGTATTACGGATCGGCTTGATAATATTACCTACAAACTTTTTACTGGTTTCCTCATTTTTGGTGTAAAAATATTTTTCGAACAATCACCCAATTTTTTTAAATAAATATTTTTAAAATTTCGTTAGGTGTCTGGGGTTAAATGCAACAAAATGCAAATCAAAGAAATACCTGGTAAATCTCGTTTCCATGTGTTGGAATATGAATGTTTTGCATCACGCGTTTGTAAACATTGGAATTTTATTCATCGAAACATTTATTTTAATGATTTCAGCTTTTAGAATTTTTCGTAGTATTATTTAACTCCTAAATGTATGCAGCATCTTCATTTTCAGAAAAAATGTGAAAATTAGTTATTACAGACCCAAAAACTACTGCAATTGGTGTTGTCATGCGTAATGGTCTTTAAGGCATCGCTAATATATTAAAAACTATAAATTTTCGTACGTGTTCATAAGATTTTTCATTAAAAACAAAGTTTGTTGCAAGTTACCCCATTTTCTAAGGAGGGTGAAAATCGCATGTTTTTAGAAAATTAAAAATAACTGAAGAAATCTATAATTTTTCTAACTACGCCAATTTGATACCCCAGCATCCTTAAAACTTTTGATGCATAAGGGGTAGGATTAATTGTGAACATACGTTTTTTTAGAAGCCATTGAAGTTGAAAATTGTTGCATGTTGCCCCAGTTGACGGTAGCTAGCAGTCTCCGTCAAAGTCCAGCGAGCGATATATGTATGAAGGTGATCTTCTTCCACAACACGTTCCACTTCACATCGTCAAAGATGCTGCTACTGGCTAAAATCAACTTGTCTCCGGCTTCATTCATCTCGGCAGGCAGTGTGGTCCAGATGAAATCAAGATGACCTAGCAAAAGCCCAGGAGGGAGCTCCCATTTCAACCAGATCATCAATGAGCTTCAATTGAGTGAACTAGGGTGGCTGAATCTGAAAGTTTACTTATAAACAGTTTTTCCATTTGAAATTTTCTCAATTGTGGAATGCTCTCAAAAGTTTGAAAATATTTCATTGGAGGAAAAATCTTGTTTATGATATTCATTCTGGACACTCTAACATCTCGAACCATATCCAGTGGGTAGCTTTTATTGGATTGCTTGTAATTAGTATGTTTTCCATAATGGCGGTTGTTACCTCTGCTTGTTTTGGTTGCTGGTGCTGCTAAATATTTATACCCTAGACTGGACCTTGAAGTTGCTGTTTGCAAACGTGTGTGAATTACTCACTCTTCCAGAAACTGCACCCGTGGAATTTCTCGTCCGCCATTGCTTACGTTAATCTAAACTTGCGCTGCACTCACAAGATGATGGATGAATACGATTCCGTAGATTGAAGGTGCTCTTGAAGTGATGAACGTCATGTAACGATTCCAAATTATGCAATAAAATGTTATGCTTCTGTTTTAGAGATTGAACCAACTATGAAAACAATACAGAAAAAAAAATTCTTACCATACATTCATAACATGCTAGGAAAAATCCAAAAAAAATATTCTAGTAGCAATAAGCAAATCAACATTCAAACCATCAACTTAATACTTTCGAGCCCACAATTGCAACTTTCATTTGCCTCCAGGTCCTTAATAGCTTCAGATGATTGCATAAGACAATATGTTATGGCAAAAAACGTAGACAATGTCGCGTCTAGGAATCATCTTTGGATCCGACAGTCACGAACATCGGATCGGATCTTTTGAATTTGACGGTTAATTGGCATCTCGAAACGGAAAGTAAACGTGACGAAATTTCAATCGGTGTGTTTGAGACTATCTTGAAAGTTGTCAGTATGTTTTTCATGTCACTGTCTCATCCTGAAGTAACAATCTTCTGTAAACTTGCAGTTAATGATACTTTGATAATTTTCAAGTAAAGTTTTGTTTTTTTAACAATTCTCATTAAATAAAAATCTTAAATACCATGTTCATGTCGAACCAGATAAGATTACGATTGATAACAACTTAAATCAGTGAAATATATTATTAGAAACAAGATACAAGATTTAAATCGGATAAAATGGAGTGATCAATATTAGTCGCCTTCCCTCCTCGTACAAAGTAGCTGGTTAAACTTTAATTTCCTAGCCATTTTCTGTAAGGAGTCTTCTCATTTCCTGCTTATCGACGACAGCGCGACAACACGCCAAAGTGCTATCGATAACTGGTTAAGATTGCCTAATGAAGTGGCTCACCTGCAACAACTTGCCACTAGTTAACTCAAGATAGGGGAAGAGGGTTTGAAATGAGTGTGAATCTTATAAGCGTTGGCGTGAAGGAAGCTCTCCACTTATTAATTATACATTGTTGAAGGAGTAGAGGAACATTTTTCATATCTTTATACAAAAAAAAAAAACAATTTGTTTACATAACACAAATAACCACATCAAATATGAATACCTTGTTATTCTTCGATAAAATTATTTCAAGTTCAAATATATTCAAAACAACAGTTTACGGTTTCAGATTGTTACTTTTATACAATCTTAACAAATTTTCCCCATCTACTAATATTTTCTAAAATGAGTGAAAGGCATGTTTGAATACATTTAAAAATAACTGCGTCCTAACATATGGTCTTTATTTTGTTTTTTTCCTTCTAGTTAGGTTGGAACCAATATCAAAACCTTCATTTGACACCCTTCTTTTCGATTCAAATTTGATAAACTCTTCGAAAACCCAAACAGGTGAAAGAGCAAAAGCCAAACTGTAGAAGATGGAAATTGTATAATCATTCTTAGACTTCAGGATATGCGTTTTCAGATTTATAATCCAAAATATTTCTGTATTTCGATTTTGAGCAATGTGGATTGTACATAAGTTTATTCCATTAATACTTCTGTCCAAATTGTTCAAATTAATTTTAAATTTTATATTTTTTATATTATCCCCCTCTGTGTGATGTTTCAATTCCAAGTGACAAAAGAAGGATTTCATATCTAATGTTTCGAATTCGGCTTGGTACCTGAAAATGATCAAATTTTCAAAGGTGATTGGAAGTATTAGAGAATCATGAGATATCAAAGAAAGAAAGAAAGAAAGAACGAAATAAAGAACGAAAGAAAGAAAAAAAAAGAAAGAAAGAAAGAAAGAAAGAAAGAAAGAAAGAAAGAAAGAAAGAGAAGAAAGAAAGGAAGAAAGAAAGATATAAAGAAAGAAAGAAAGAAACAAAGAAAGAAAGAAAGAAAGAAAAAAGAAAGATAGAAAAGAAAGAAAGAAAAAAAAGAAAGAAAGAAAGAAAGAAAAGAAAAGAAAGAAAGAAAGAAAGAATAAGCATAAGCGAAGCTATAAATATGATAAATTTTCTCGAAAAAGATACAACGAGAAATTCGAGAAATTTATGACATAGCGGCCTATGTTCAATCTTTCTTTGATATCTCATATTTCTCAAATTCTTCCCATCACATTTTGAAAGAATTTTATATTTTTATCCACTAAAACCCATTTTTTTTGCTGAAAAATTTCACAATGGATGTATTTTGTCGATTACAGATTACAGCTAACTTATGTTCTACGAAAAACAATATAGATGAAAAAATATATGATTTGCATTACAAAATAGTTTTGTGCAAGTGTTTTATTTCATCATTTTAACCAACTTCGGTTGGATTTTTATTCAAAAAACCTTTATAATCATTTAACGAAAAAAAAAACAAAATGGGAAAAATAACTATTCCATGCGATGTTAAAGGACAATTTTAGTTAATTTGGGAAATATTCATTCTAAAATTAACAATATTTTTTTTATAAATTTAAGCCTTTTTCTATGGACTGATATTTTTTTCTGTTTATTTATGAGCTTTATTTCGAAAGTAAACTGTTGCATCTGAAAAAACGGTAAATTTTTTGGAATCTAACATAACAAGGGTATTTCAAAGAGTTTCATTAATTTGCTTACTTAAAACTTGGATATCTACCAATTAGGACATCAAGTTTGATATACCTATTTTCAACTTAAAAAAAAAATCAGATATTTGTAAACTTTATAAATCTACAGAATGTAGAGTATTGATTAATTCACAAGGAAACAGCATATTTGGTGTCTATGAATCAATAACTGATTTTGAAAGCTTTTGGCGTCCTGAATTCCAAACATATGTCCGATTTTATCAATCATCTCTAGTTTTTGTGGTATGGTGTGTGAACATTTTAAAATTGGATTTGCTTTGGGGTAAAAACAGTCTTTGATAACTGGTAAACTAATAAACCTGCATGAACCCTAAACGCTGGTTTTGAATCAATTCGTTCAACTAAGGATTACGATCTTTCCTGGATATTACTGTTTCAGACATGCGACACGCTTAAAAAACCATTCAGAGTAAATCATTGAATATTTGATATTAAAGATTTGAACTCATTTCACAACTTCGTCGAAGACTTCCAAAACTATTTGACTTATGATTATAAAAATATCGAAGATTAAATATATAGTGTCATTTTTTTTTTAAATTTCGTCGAAATTCCCTTTTTTAACAGATTTATAAAAAGTTAGCAATAATAAAACTTTTTTAACCTTTTTCTAAGAAGTCAAAATAACTCGCCCGATTTCGGGAAAGTTTATTATTGAGTCTCAAATTCCCCGTTTTTTAAATATTGATAATGTCTAGCTATTCCGAAAAAAGTGCTGAAATTCATTAAATGAATTTTTCCTTTTTTTTCAAAAGTTATCTCGAAAACAAAAGCTGATAAATGGAAAAAAAACTAAATGAAAATTTTTAATATGCACCCCAACGTAAGTCAAATTTTATCTGTTAAATTTGAATGCACCTCGAAAAAACGCGA
>NC_073693.1:323135170-323173279 GCF_029784155.1 Uranotaenia lowii
TTTCTGTGAATGAAAAATAAATTAGTATATTGTTTTAATCTTTCCTATTCAGTTTGATTGAAGATCACTTTGATTAGAAACAATATCATGGTTAGTCAGCAGTTAGCTAGTCAATCAATTATGTTGTTAAGAATGATCGCACTTTTGATGAAATGCCTTCCATCAGGTTATGCACAGTAGCTTTCGTGCATTTCCTGGATGCAGCATTCAAATTTTTCTCAAATTCTACCATGCTTTCAGAAACTGGCCCCTCCTTTCTACAGGGTGACAAAAAAGTCCGGTCACACTTTTTTGGGGTCGCCTGTAGCCTACACGTTGCATCTCTCTGGTGCCTTCTATATGTCAAATGAAAGGGCTAACTCTGCTGCCCAAAGTGGCAGAGTTTCGTTTCTGTGCAGTTTGTTTACATCCAGTTGTAAGCCATGGCAGAGTTAAGGGCAGCTGTTATCGCTGTTCGGTTTGGCGCGCAGATGACGAGCTTATTTTTTCGGACGAGAAGCTGTTCGTTTTGGAGCAAACAGTCAATCGCCAAAATGATCAAGTTTGGAGTGTGAGCCTCCAGCAAGCTCCTGCGGACAAGCTGAACGTTTTCCGGTTCCAAAATAAGACGTCAGTCTTGCTTCCTGACAGATGGCGCAGCATCCCACACCGCAAAGGTTGTTCAGGCGTGGTGTGAGGAAAACTTGACCCATTTCATTTCGAAGAGCCCTGTACTTTCCATTCATGCTGAAAGCGGTACTTTGCCATGGAATTATCGTCTCACAGAACGCTTGACTTGCAATGCAATACGACTCTTGGAAAAGCCACACCGAAAAATCACTTCTACTACAGAGAGATCACTCGACATTTTTCGATCAGTAATTGGAAAATCAATCCCTCCCATTTGCTGTTTTAACACCATTGGTACGAGAGCATGGAACTCAGGATTGGACAATCAAAAAACGATTTAAAGTTGGCGAAAATAACAACAAAGCAGTCCAAATATTCAAAAATCATGTTGAAGATCGGTTCCAGAACTATCTAGCTGTTTATACTGATGGCTCTGTAGCAAACAGCCAGGTCGGAATTGGCATTACTAGCCACTCGCGAGATTTTTACTTCCAACTTCCGAACGTATGCACTATCTTTTCGGCTGAAGCAATGGCGATACTCTACGCACTGAAAAATCTTTCAAGTAAATCTCGGTACAAAAGTGTAATTTTTTCTGACTCTGCCAGCGTGTTGGCTGCAGTGGAATCGGGAAAATCAACACATCCATGGGTTCAAAGTATAGAGCAAGAGTTGCGCAAACTAAAAGGTACTTTATGTTGGATACCTGGCCATGTTGGGATTGATGGAAATTCCAAAGCGGATGAATTAGCTGCGCAAGGCAGAATTGGACCTATGATCTCAACGGATATTCCAGCCCAAGATATCATAAACTGGGTGAGAGATGAAGTACGAATGAAATGGGAGGTAGACTGGAATGATAACAGACAACTGTTCCTTCGAAGAGTCAAAAGTAGTACGTTAGCTTGGAATGACAGGAGAAACCCAATGGAGCGACGAGCATTGACCAGACTGCGGATTGGTCACACTGCAATCACCCATGCCGAATTCTTTTCAAAAGGGATACAAACTTGCGCTACCTGTAACGAGCCACTCACTGTTCAACATATTATTGGAGAATGCAGAGAACATGAAACTGAAAGACGAACCAGCGGTATTGGATACAACGTGGAAGCAGCATTAAACCCAGCAAATGAAGAAAACCTCATAAAATTTTTGAACAGTGCTAGTTTAATTCGAAAAATTTAACATTAAGTTGAAATGTAAGAAACACGTACAGAGGACGAATGACAGCTGCTGTTAAAATCCTCTCTAAATAAATCAAATTAGAATTAGACATTTCGAAAAATGAATGGCCTCCGTCGTCTCCGGATCTGAATCCAATGGTTTATTTCGTGTGGGGATACATGATGTCTAAGCTGAAAGACTATAACTTAGCAAATTTGGAGCAATTCAAGCGAGTTATCACGAAAATCTGGGACGAGATGCCGATGGAGTATGTGCGCGCCGCTTGCGACGACTTCCCGAGACGTCTAAAGCTGGTTCGATCAGATAAAGGTGGTGTAATTCCGAAATATCGTCTGTGAAGTATCTTTATGAGTTACTGAATAAAGCTATGAAAACCAGATTAAGATTTTCTTCTTATTCTTTGAGATATTGAGGTTTTCCTGTGTGACCGGACTTTTTTGTCACCCTGTAAAGATCCTCTTCACAATCTCCCAGTACCGCTCAATTGGTCGGAGATCTGGACATTTTGGTAAATTGATGTTTTTCTCGACAAGTTGGATGTTATTGTCTGAAAGCCACTGCAGTGCAGGCTTGGCGTAAATCCGGTCTGTAGAGACGGGGATACTGATGCTTTTCATAGAGGTAGGGTAAATGAGCCTAATTTCGCTATATTTTGTCAGAGGTTTTTAAATTTGATATTATTGCGCCGAATCTTTAATACTTAGATATACAATTTTTTGGTAACTAAATTCCAAATTTTTTTCTGAGCTCTGTTTTGGTTTGAAAAAATCATTTCAAGCCTTAATTTACGAAAAATATCATGTTTTATAAAGTGTGTCGATGTTCCTAATATGGCACTAATTGTTCCTTATGTTAACATATGGGTGTTCCTAATGTTAACATATGAGGAAAAATGTATCCGCGTACCCAAATATTACACTTTTTGTTCCTGATTTTGCATATGGGTCTGTTCTTTTAATACTTTAAAAAGAAAAATCTTAAAACTCACCTTTTTATAAATATAACAAAGTTTTTAGAATATGAATAGGGAAATAAGAACTATTTAAATCCTACACAATATTCCTCTATGCTAGTTTTGAAGAAAATAGTGAATATTGAGCTCATTTAAATTCAAACTTTACCTTTTCCAATGGATACATTTATTATATTTCAAAAAAAAAGAAAATTCATTGTAATGTATACAAATAAGTTCAGTTAAACAGAGTATCATGCAATAGCATTGTTAGATGCAACATTGTGTACCACAACACTTATTTAACTTTTATTTCAATATAATTGATTAAAATTATCATTTAATGATAAAAAAACGATGATGCGATAGTTTCTCACATCGTGAGAGAGTTTTATGAAGTTTTTGAATCTCATAGAAAATTCGAAACATCGAAATTTTTACATTTTAGATGCCGTAAAAAACTTTACACAATGGGACGGATTGACTTAGTGATATTACCTACAAACTTTATATGGAACTTATTACCCTACATCAACACTGTTGGTGTATGAATATTTTTCGAACAATCATTTAAATTTTAAAATAAATATTTTTTAAATTCCGTTACCAGTCTGGGCTAAAAAGCATCGACATGCAAATCAATGATTCACAGTTTAAATCTTGTTTCCATATGCTAGAATATGATGTAAAATTTTTGTAGTATTATTTACCCCTAAATGCATCAGCACCCTTCTGCTTTCTTTTAAAAGAAAAAATATAAACTTTAATTCTAACAAAATCTTAAATAACTGCAGATCGTGCACAAATATGTCAAAAACTTTTAAAAATTTTTTGTTTGATTTTTCATTAAGAACAAAGGTTTTTGCTACTTAGATACCCCTTTTTCTTCTAGGGTGAAAATCGCATGTTATGTAAATTAAAAAAAAACTGGTGAAACCAATTATTTTATAGAGATTTTTTTTTTAATTTTTCATTTCGATTCTGTTCTCGTTAAGAAGCTCTCTGTAACTTGATGGTTTCCTTCTCTGTCGCGAAAGGTGTGTTCCTTACAACCTGGCGAAAATATTTGTTCAACATTTTAAGCTTTGAGATATACTGAAGTAAAAAAAAATCATGTTTTATTAGCTCAAAACAGTTTATTTTAACAGTTCGTTGAAAATTATGTTAAAACACAATTCTTTCAATCAAATTTATTTCAAATACATTCTATGACTTTGATATAGTTTGGAAAACTTTGACTATGTCCATAATTAGGAACACATTGAAAATAGTGTTCCTTATTGTGGACATATGCTTTTTTAGTTTTAACACGAAAAAAACATGGTTCTTACATAGGGTGAGTGCTCCTTCTTTGGACCTAGAGCCTACTTTAGTCCTAAAATGCCGAAAATTGAAAATAATTCATTGTGCTGGCATAAAATAAAGATATTCCTATGCACACAATGAACTCTTATTCTTCCTGAACCCTACCATACCGTTTTTTGCCATTAAAAGTCTTTCTGATAAAAATTTTCAACGTTTTTAAAAATGTACCTATTCATCAGTGGTAAATCAGACAGCTCATTTAGTGGGCCACGTTTTGAGAAACTAGAGTGTTTAAGGAAAAATCACAATTTTTTACTTTCCAAGCCAAAGTTTAAATCGAAATTACTTTCACTGTGAAGAATATGAACCATACTACCCATTTATCCAAAAATTCATGAAAATCAATGGAAAACTCGGAAAATTTGAAAAGGGTCCAAATATAGGAAACTTTCGACTTTGATGTTCCATGTTTAGACCTGATGTCACCAAATCTTTGTATCAAAACCAAAAAATCAACAATTTTTGCGAATTTTCAATTGGGGCATAATTCAGAACCAATATCGAATATTTCCAACATTTTTGCCAGATTTACGCAAATAAACTATAGGTAAGTAAACACAATCAAGTTTCAGCTATCGTTTTGCTGATAGAGCTGACGGGGAATAAAAGTGTTTGTGATATTTATAACAGAAATATTAGTTTTTTAAGTATTAAAAAGCTGTAATACTATTTTATGATAGTAATTGATTTAAGTTTACATTTACAATAAATTTGTTTATTTATTTTCGAAAAATCAAATTTTTTATAGGAGTTTTAGTTCTAGGTCCAATGAAAGGAACCGGTCCAGTACCAAAATAGGAACAGTAGGTTCAAAGTTGGAAATTTAAATCATTCATATCTTTGCTAATCTCTCAATAATGGCGAAACCCATGTTGAAAATTTTCATTGAAACTTGCAGATCAGATCATGACTTATAAATGAACTTCCTGGAGGATATAAATTTCCTGTCCATTCGTGAGAAAACCTCGATTATTTAAAAACCACCGCTTAATGGGTCCAAAGTAGGGCAACTAACCCTACTTATTACTTAAATCATGATAAAAAACAATCCGACAAAAAAATTCAAAAAAATCGGTAGACAAATTCAGCTTTAATCTTCTATTTCTAAACAGGTGTTTTTTAAGAAATTTTCTAACAATTCCATTCAATTTGAACATACTTGGAAACAATCCGGATTTTACGAAAAATCTTGTGAATTAGAAAGCTAATTTGTTTGTAAAATGAAAGTTCACATGATCCTTCACATTATCATTTTTTTGATAATTGTGATAAGTGAAAAATAACGTCAAAAACAGGCAAAATCGAGCAGTATGTTAACATTAGGTACACATGCCACATTAGGAACACTTACCCTACAGCAATCTTTTTTCAAGCTTTCATCTTTGTAAACTTGAGCAATTATTGTACCTTTTGGGAATAAAATACTACGCAGACCACAAGTACAACTAGCTTGTCATACCAGAAACCTCGGCACAAATTTTTTCATCGCAATGGTGCAGTTGGCATCATCCTCCTCCTCGTCCGTCGATTTCGTGTAGAGTTGTGGCCCGGGAAGCGTTCCTGAATCCTGTTTGACGTAGGTTTCGTCGTCCATTCAGATGCATCTGTTGCTGTTGTCCAGAATCCGTTCTCAAAGTTTTTGTGCCCTTGTTTTTGCTCGAGATTGTCGCTCTACTGATTTCTTAGGTACCATCCGCTTCTTGTACGTCACTAAGCTGTTCCTGGCCTTGATTTTCTGAATCATCACAATGCTGGTTTTGAACTTTTTAGCCAGATTACACGATGAAACCGATCGGTTAAGTTTAGTATGAGTGATTACTTTAGCATCCAACTGGGGGTGATTGGAACCAGGTTTTCTTCCGGATCTAGGCAGATCCTTGAAGGTCGACTCGTTGCCATATTTGTCAACGATATTCTTAAGGCTTTTATGGTGTACTTTGAACCGTTTTGCGAATTGGTTGTAGGTAACACCTATTTAAGTGCACCAGTTTCACGAAAATGCAAACCATAGCGAACATGAAAAAACTAATCCAAAGAAATTGATTGAACAACACTTTTTAAGCATGTTAACAAGCGTTTTTGCTTGCATGCACACAGAAAAAAAGTTCACTCATTTTTAAGTAAACTAGTTTTAAAAGCTACTAATTACCTTTGATACAGTTCTTAGATAGTGACGAAGAATGCAAGCTTATAGTCCAAGAAACTATAAAATTCTCTTGAAATCGGAAGCATAATTATGTGAATTCGAGTAAATTTTAAACCTTAAAGGGTGATACGGTCAAAATTTGGTCAATATCAACTTGACGTATTTCTTACAATTTTGCATTTAGAAACCTGAACATCCCTCATTTTGAAGGTGTGTGTGTGTGTGTGTGTGTGTGTGTGTGTGTGTGTGTGTGTGTGTGTGTGTGTGTGTGTGTGTGTGTGTGTGTGTGTGTGTGTGTGTGTGTGTGTGTGTGTGTGTGTGTGTGTGTGTGTGTGTGTGTGTGTGTGTGTGTGTGTGTGTGTGTGTGTGTGTGTGTGTGTGTGTGTGTGTGTGTGTGTGTGTGTGTGTGTGTGTGTGTGTGTGTGTGTGTGTGTGTGTGTAGAATGTTGCTCCTATTTTGATTTTGGAATTCACTCTTCAGTTGTCAAAATGCCGTCCAAGGAAGAAGAGCAGCGTATCAGAACTTTGCTCGCGCATCGCGAAAATCCGAGCTACTCACACGTAAAGCTGGCAAAATCGCTAAAAGTTGCCAAATCAACCGTTACAAATGTAATTAAAGTGTTTGGGGAACGTTTGTCGACAGCCAGGAAGTCTGGATCGGGGGGAAATCGAAAACCGGAAGCCACTGAGACGACAAAGAGAGTTGCCGGTAGTTTCAAGCGAAACCCTAACCTCTCTCTCCGAGATGCCGCAAATAAGCTGGGTGTATCGTCTACAACCGTGCATCGAGCCAAAAATCGAGCCGGAATATCGACTTACAAGAAGGTAGTGACTCCAAATCGCGATGATAATCAAAATACGACGGCCAAAGCGCGATCCCGGAGGCTGTACACGACGATGCTGAAGAAGTTTGACTGCGTGGTAATGGACGACGAAACCTACGCCAAAGCCGACTACAAGCAGCTTCCGGGACAGGAGTTTCATACGGCAAAAGGAAGGGGAAAAGAAGCAGATATTTTCAAGCACATGAAACTGTAAAAGTTCGCGAAGAAATATCGGATTTGGCAAGCCATCTGTACCTGTGGCTTGAAAAGCAGCATTTTCATAGCTTCCGGGAATGTCAACCAAGAAATTTACGTGAAAGAGTGTTTGAATAAACGTCTGCTGCCTTTCCTGAAGAAACACGGTTGTTCCGTACTGTTTTGGCCGGATTTAGCACCTTGCCATTACGGTAAAAAGGCCATGGAGTGGTACGCCGCCAACAACGTGCAGGTGGTTCCCAAGGACAAGAACCCTCCCAACACCTCGAAGCTCCGCCCAATTGAGAAATACTGGGCTATTGTCAAGCGGAACCTAAAGAAGACCAAAAAAACTGCTTAGGACGAGCAGCAGTTCAAAGCAAACTGGCTTTCTACGGCGAAGAAGGTGGACAAGATGGCTGTACAAAATATGATGGCAGGGGTTAAGCGTAAGGCCCGGCAATTCGGATTTGGAAAAGCGGGAGCCTATCTGATTTTTTTTCCTGAATTTTATAGGGGAGAGTGGGGTATCGTGGGCCATGGGGAAACGTGGGCCACTTTTAATATCTTAGATGTGTGTTGAGATAAAAATCTCAAACCAACTGTCATCGTCGTCGCTTTGCGTGAGCTTATATTTCTATATGTTGTTGACTGAAATACGCATCATATGCTTCTTTTATTTATCAAGCTAAAAAAAGTTAGAAAAATTTACTTATATAATTAAAAAAACACCCGCTAATTTCATCGATGGGGAACCTAAAGTGCATAACAAAAATATGCTCATACGCTTATGATCTTAGTTTTGTCATGATCTTTCACG
Source organism: Uranotaenia lowii (assembly GCF_029784155.1). Classification (NCBI taxonomy): domain Eukaryota; kingdom Metazoa; phylum Arthropoda; class Insecta; order Diptera; family Culicidae; genus Uranotaenia; species Uranotaenia lowii. The sequence continues at coordinate 323,143,270 of NC_073693.1, forward strand.
TGGAAAAGGAATTTTTGATGAAACATCAATAAGTCACACAAACGCAACCAATTTGCAAATCATAGCTTGTGGGGAATCGTGGGCCACACATATTGAACCACCTATATTTTTATGTTTTTATACACATTCAGAACTAAAAATACATTTTTCCTATCTGCAAAGTTTTCTCATGCCAAATGAAGAGTTATGAAAAATAATTCGTCCTTCCTATATAGAATTTTGCCAAAACGTTCGCGAGCCAGGTTTTGGAATCTATGTGATCATACACAGCTTTCTTTTTTATTTCATTGTCTGAAAATGCTTTAAAATAACGAAATGAATTAGGAAACCACAGTTTTGGGTCAATTCATAAGCTTTGGTGGCCCACGATTCCCAACCATTTTTCAAAATCCAAAAAATATTGCTTTTTTTCAAACAGTCAGAATTTGGGGAAAACAACTAATTAAAAATTATAAAAAATACCTTATGATACCTTGAAAATGTAGAAAACCATACCATTTTTTATTTTATCTTTTATAATAAGGAAGTTATGGAACAACGAAAAAAAGTGGCCCATGATTCCCCACTCTCCCATACTAATTAAAATTGAAAAAGAAATTTATTTCGATTTTTTGAATAAACGATTTCACCGATTTACACGCGTTTTCCCTTGACCAAATTTTGACCGTATCACCCTTGATAAGATTCTTCACTTGTTCGAACGAAAATGGCATTTGATATCTCAAAGTCTACAAATACAGCAACAAAAGTTCTAAAATACTTGAGTTGGAGCGAACGACTTAGCCCTCGAAATTTTAATTTGAATATCTTTTTTTTTCAATTTTACGTATTTTATGTCAAGTAAAGCTAAAATTGCGGTTTATTTAATTTAATCAACTTGTATATATACGCCAGATATAATCAACTTTTGTGTTAAGTTGCATTGACAAGGTGATCAAAAAGATCAATACATTTAATTTCTTACCGGGCTTTGTCGTAGTCGTTTTACTTGGCGCCTCTTTAACGTGAAGAGCAAGTCGCCTTAATTTACTGACATGAATTTCAAAAAAAATAGGATGCGATTAAAAGCTAAGTGCATTTAGAAATGGGACAGTTACGAATGCGTGTATCTCAAAAACTATTCGTTTGATCGAAATACTTTCTATGAAGGAAATAAAGGTAATCTTATGTTAATTCATGAAAAAAATTCAAAAAAATATTTATGAGTTTTTGGGTGCAAAATGTCTACTTTATACATGGTTTCTCCCATCGGCCGGCGCACACTTTTTTCAGTCATGATATTGATCAGTTTTTCCAACTTAGACTTCGTCTTATCTGTTTTTCAGGTGGCTGTATCTTCATCCTTCAATTTCTGCTAGTTTTTGATCCAATACGTTTCTTTTTGAAGAAACTAAGGGAAATTTAGTGGATACAGCTGTTTCAAAATTAACAAAACTCGATTATTTTTGAGTCATTTAAAAGCGTTTTAAATGGAATTTCTGCTGGAAAAATCTGTCAATTACGAATTACGAAGTAAAACCATCATGAGATTGAACTTAAATAATAATCGACTAGTATGGATCATAAGTTGCGAAGCGTATATACAAGATTACTCTTTTTTGACTTTTAAAAACCAGCGAAAACCAAAGCTTTCGTTTTTAAATTGTTGTACTTTTCCACAGGAGCAGAATTTTGGCAAATGACACATTCCACCGTGACGTGATATCGCCTTTCCGAACTTTTCTGTCCTGTTATCATTCTAGAAGTCAACCAATTTACTTGAAAATGAAAAAAAATTGTAGCAAACGGTCGCAAATTGAATTTCCTTCAAAATGAATATAATTTGGTTATTTTAAAATTTAAGATGTTTTTGTCGTGATTGATTACTTATGTGACATGAATTCACGCTAGAATGAACCATTTCGGACTTTAGTACACACATCTTTGATTTTTTGTTCTCTCTGTGGAAATAGAATTTCGGTGTCTTAGAATCAGTTGTAAAAAAACAATTACCCACCATTTGAAGTACAGAGCTTCTCGATTGAACAACAACGAACGAAGTTATGCTTATTTGAAGTTGTGACTTGAATTCACGCAGTATAAACAGAACAGGGTTGTTGACTGAATTCACGTCACGAAATATAAAGTTATACTGTGGTTATACTGAATGTTATGTACACTTTCAAAAAACGATATTTTGTTGTTCCGACTTTTACAATCATGAATTTTCAGTATCTGCACCTAGCTTTTTCCTTATTTTGATTGGCACTTGAAAAGCAACATATTGAGGGATCATATGTTAAAATTGCTACTGTCTTCATTTTAAGATTCACCAAAAATATTTTTTTATTTTTTTCAATCTTTTTGTATTTTTGTTTGAAAATAATGAACTTTTTAAAAAAATCAACTGAATTATGCTCGATTTGTAAAAATCCGACCATCTAGAGGGTCAAAACAACTTTCAGAGCATATTTTTCATATAAAATTTAACAAAAAATCAAATTTCATTCAAATGAATTCACTCATTCGCACTGTTGTAATTTAGCTGGATTCCAACCGATTTCTAAAAATTTTGGAGTTTAAGAATCGTCTTATTATTTTCAAAGAAAATCTCATGAAAAACTTCCCTTTATTTTTGAGACGTGAATTCACTCATTTGCGACTGTTTTTGTTCGCTTTTCAAACCAACCACACTGGATATAAACAAATTCTTTTATCTACAAAATGAAGCCGTGTTTTTTGGCTTTTGATCATACTTAAAAAAAATTCCATAAAAAGTTCATCCATATATTAAAATTAATGATTTTGTAAAAGTTGTCAAAAACACCACTTTTTCCAACAAAAAAACTGATTTTCAAAATCATCTAAAACATGTGTAAAAAAAACTTTTTTCTCATTTTTGCGTTGGTTTTGTGTGATTTAAATTATCAAAATTATTGACAATTTTGAGATTTTTTGATACGCGAACGGATAAAAATCACTTTTGAGCGGTACAAGCGCGTGGAATGTGTCAAATTATAATATTTTATACAAAACAACAAGCAAATACAAACTTTAATCTGCTAGGGACCTTGCCACGAGCAGACATGTAATAGGATTCAAACGGTGGAATTTGATTGAAATAGGGTTTTTCATAAGTTTTTTCGTTAAAAATTCTGGTAAGATTCTTGACTTCCTTAATGACCCTAAACCGTAATTGCCGACCATGTGCTTCTCTCTAATGCTTGATTTGAACTTAGTGAACATTTTTGACAGTGTTTGCATACTTTTCCACTACTCTTACCCAGTAATTCTTGGAATAATCAACGGTTTTCAGCTATCAATTGAAAAATGATGGATTTTATAGGAAGCTGTGCAAATTTTTATTTCTTTCCTTTTGCATCGTAAATATCTCAAAAATGCGTATATTTGAAATTTTGAGAAAAAAATAAGTCTGATAGTTCTTTTAACAGGCAACAAAATGCTGTCAAAATTTGGAATGTGCGATAACTAGTAAATGAGATACCATCAAAAGAAAGATTCCTATTTCAAAAAGAACTAAGCTTTACATTACATTGGATTATCAGTAATTATGTCGGAGAAAAAGTATGGAAAATAGTGGGGGCATATATTAGAATATTTCTCTTATAAGAAGACCAAAACAAAGCTGAATAAGTGATTTTTAGTAGGTTTTGTTTGACATCTAAAACCTTGAACGTTACAACAAAATTCCCTGTGTGCTGCTGAATTGATTACGGTGCTTATAAATTTCCAACGATTGTCTGAAAACTTTCAACTCTGGCTTCACTTTAACGTATGATTCGAACTTTGTGGACATTTTTGACAGTGATTGCATACTTTTCCATCACTCACGAACAGATTTTTTTTTTGTTTAAATCAACGGTTTTGCCAGATATGGATTTGAACTCAAGAACTTTGAAGGAAACTGTGATTTTTTTTTCTTTTTCTCTTGCATCGTTAATATCTCGAAAACATGTTAATTTAAAATTTTTTAAAATCTATGCAACAAAATCCTGGAAAATTTTGTTTGTCCTAAAATTAGTAAATTAGTAATCAGCAAAAGAAAGTGTTCAATTTCTAAATGAACTAAGCCTTAATTATCAGATTTTCCCAAAAAAAAAATGGTGGTCAATGAAAATCTTAATGGGACACTATCTCGAAAACAAGTTGATATATCATTACAAAATAATAGTTAATTATTATTATTATTATTGTAAACCTGAAATTACCAAGAAGTTTTACCAAAATTTTGGTGAAATACCATTGCTGCATTCAAAGGTATTTCCTTTTAAAAAATTAAAATTTAAAAAATTTCGGTAACAGTCTTTATCTAAGATTTTTTTTTCTGTTTCAGTTCCTAAAATGCAAAACACGATTAGTTTGAATTTCCATGTTCAACGAGGAAAAAAAAGATAAAAAATATCTAAAACCTAAACTAGTTTCAGATCATGGAGGTCATATTGTTGCAACAATTACGCAGTAACTACGAATCGAGAAAAAAAAACTACTCACTAAATCGGTGCCGCCGAGGAGCAAGACGGGTTCGAATCGGCGGGACTGTTGCCACTGTGCTGGCTGCTGTGGCTGCTACTTCCCGAGGGACTGGGCGTAGGTTGGCCGAAGAACACTCGACCTCGATAGTTTCCGCCACCCACACCGAGTGGAGTCGTCGGAGGACCCAATCCGGTAGGAGTCTGCGGAAAAAACACTTGCCCCTGGCTGCTGCTGATTGGTGGGGCTGATCCCGAAATTCCTGCACCGCTGTAGTAGCCGGTGGTAAATGGACTACAGGACGAACTTTGCGGCGACTGGGAGATCGGTGTCGAGGGAGTATCTGTAAAGGAACGAAAGAGAGAAGACAAAAGGTTAGTAGAGCTTCGTAGGTGAGTCATTCGGTCACATATGTGTAGTTGGGTTAGAAGTCTTTTTGTTCTCTGGAGGGATCGCAACGAGAGTCCAGATCCGAGGAAAAAAGTTCGCCCCCGAGATCGGCTTTGTCATCATCCGTTAATAAGTGCAACATTCCGTATGGGCTAACGAGATGTTCAGGTGGTCCAAACGGAGATAAGTCTCCGTAGACTACGTACAAGGAGTTGACAAGAATCCTGTGAGGAATTTCGTCACAGCTGTTGGGTAATGCCTGTGAGGACTGAATTCCTAGGGCAAATGTCATTGTCAGTTTTTTGTTCCAGAAACCACATGAGGCTGTTAACAAGGAAACCGATTTTGTAATAATCACCTGTACTCGATGATTCTTCACGTCATTTCTGGCTGCAGCTCACGTCATAGCTGGGGTGCTAATCAATGTCGATCTATAATTTCGAAATGTCAAAGATTCTAGTAGCAAACCACAAGTGGGTCTACTAGTAGCGAATAAGACGATTCCTTCGCTCCTCTCAAAGGTGCCTCGATGTTGATAATAATTATAACGTTTGGATTGCACGAGTGAGAATATTAGCAGTACCCTGTATGGCGCATGAATGGTGCAAAACAATCGCGCTAAAGCTTGCAGCCACCAGGTGCCATAAAGTGATTACACGGCTACAAGGCTACTGGAGCAACCCCAGGAGGGAACATCATCATAATCATCGTTGGAGGGCTCGAGATAATCTACTCTACGGCCACCTACCCTACATTACACTCAATCGTTGAAGTATCGAAGCAAATATCCTTGAAACACATATCGTCGTCATCGTCGTCAGCGCTCTAATCGAATACTAATGGTATAGTCCCGGAGGCTGTCTTATATTCCACTAGCTAGAGATGTGTTTTATTATCTTCTTGCTTACTATTTACTTAATCAATGATTTTACAGCCGTTGACTGGGAGGATCCAGCCAATCTAGCTTGTAATACCTTTGATTATCACGAGATAACCATTAGCGGCATGCGGTCAATATGGCTTTGATGAGTGTAATTCACTTTCCTGTGATAAATGTATCGTTGCTTACGAAAATGCTTTTCTCCAAGGTCAGCTCCAGAGTGTTTTAGTATATTGGTGTTCAGTAAAAAAATAAATTAAAATAAGTGGAAATCAAATGTATTGTGTATTTTCATTCATGTTCATTAAGTAACATATATGACTTTGAATGATGAAAGAGCCAACTAACAAATTTGATTGATTTGTTATAAATACCGAATCAAAAGTCCCATCAAAATTATTTAATGGTGTAGAATTTTTCAATTAAGAAAAGATATATAAACTTCTGACTTTCTTACAGAAAGGTATGATTCTAGATAAAAAATGGGTCTAAGACATACCTTTATAAGAACCAATCAAGTACGACTAGCTCTGACAGAGTGATAAAAATGATAAAAAATGACATTATTGAAAAAATTGAGCAAAAAAAAGAAAATTGAAAATATTGGTAAAATTGACAAAACAAACAAAAAAGACTTAATAGAAGAAAAATATTATTTCTTCAAATGAAAAAATTGGTAAAAATTATAAAATTTTGTAAAAAAAACAAAATGACAAAAACCTCAAAAATGACAAAAAAGACGAAAATGACAAAAATGACAAAAATGACAAAAATGACAAAAATGACAAAAATGACAAAAATGACAAAAATGACAAAAATGACAAAAATGACAAAAATGACAAAAATGACAAAAATGACAAAAATGACAAAAATGACAAAAATGACAAAAATGACAAAAATGACAAAAATGACAAAAATGACAAAAATGACAAAAATGACAAAAATGACAAAAATGACAAAAATGACAAAAATGACAAAAATGACAAAAATGACAAAAATGACAAAAATGGCAAAAATGACAAAAATGACAAAAATGACAAAAATGACAAAAATGACAAAAATAACAAAAATGACAAAAATGACAAAAATGACAAAAATGACAAAATTGACAAAATTAACAAAAATGACAAGAATGACAAAAATGTCAAAATGACAAAATTATCAAAAAAAATTCCAAATTTTCCGAATTGACAAAATTGACAAAATTGATAAAATTGACAAAATAGACAAAATTGACAAAATTAACATAATTGACAAAATTGACATAATTGACGAAATTGACAAAATTGACAAAATTGACAAAATTGACAAAATTGACAAAATTGACAAAATTGACAAAATTGACCAAATTGACATAATTGACATAATTGACAAAATTGACAAAATTGACAAGATTGACAAAATTGACAAAATTGACAAAATTGACAAAATTGACAAAATTGACAAAATTGACCAAATTGACAAAATTGACAAAATTGACAAAATTGACAAAATTGACAAAATTGACAAAATTGACAAAATTGACAAAATTGACAAAATTGACAAAATTGACAAAATTGACAAAATTGACAAAATTGACAAAATTGACAAAATTGAGAAAATTGACAAAATTGACAAAATTGACATGATTGACCAAATTGACAAAATTGACAAAATTGACCAAATTGACAAAATTGACAAAATTGACAAAATTGACAAAATTGACAAAATTGACAAAATTGACAAAATGACAAAATTGACAGAAATGACAAAAATGACAAAAATGACAAAAATGACAAAAATGACAAAAATGACAAAAATGACAAAAATGACAAAAATGACAAAAATGACAAAAATGACAAAAATGACAAAAATGACAAAAATGACAAAAATGACAAAAATGACAAAAATGACAAAAATGACAAAAATGACAAAAATGACAAAAATGACAAAAATGACAAAAATGACAAAAATGACAAAAATGACAAAAATGACAAAAATGACAAAAATGACAAAAATGACAAAATTGACAAAATTGACAAAATTGACAAAATTGACAAAATTGACAAAATTGACAAAATTGACAAAATTGACAAAATTGACAAAATTGACAAAATTGACAAAATTGACAAAATTGACAAAATTGACAAAATTGACAAAATTGACAAAATTGACAAAATTGACAAAATTGACAATATTTACAAAATTGACAAAATTGACAAAATTGACAAAATTGACAAAAATGACAAAATTGACAAAATTGACAAAATTTACAAAATTTACAAAATTGACAGAATTGACAGAATTGACAAAATTGACAAAATTGACAAAATTGGCAAAATTGACAAAATTGACAAAATTTACAAAATTGACAAAATTGACAAAAATGACAAAATTGACAAAATTGACAAAAATTTAAAAAAATGTCAAATATGACAAATTGACAAAATTGACAAAAATGACAAAAATGACAAAAATGACCAAAATGATAAAAATAACAAAAATGGCAAAAATGACAAAAATGACAGAAATGACAAAAATGACAAAAATGACAAAAATTACAAAAATTATAAAAATTACAAAAATGACAAAAATGACAAAAATAACAAAAATTACAAAAACGCTAAAAATAACAAAAATGACAAAAATGACCAAAATGACAAAAATGACAAAAATGACAAAAATGACAAAAATGACAAAAATGACAAAAATGACAAAACTGACAAAAATGACAAAAATGACAAAAATGACAAAAATGACAAAAATGACAAAAATGACAAAAATGACAAAAATGACAAAAATGACAAAAATGACAAAAATGACAAAAATGACAAAAATGACAAAAATGACAAAAATGACAAAAATGACAAAAATGACAAAAATGACAAAAATGACAAAAATGACAAAAATGACAAAAATGACAAAAATGACAAAAATGACAAAAATGACAAAAATGACAAAAATGACAAAAATGACAAAAATGACAAAAATGACAAAAATGACAAAAATGACAAAAATGACAAAAATGACAAAAATGACAAAAATGACAAAAATGACAAAAATGACAAAAATGACAAAAATGACAAAAATGACAAAAATGACAAAAATGACAAAAATGACAAAAATGACAAAAATGACAAAAATGACAAAAATGACAAAAATGACAAAAATGACAAAAATGACAAAAATGACAAAAATGACAAAAATGACAAAAATGACAAAAATGACAAAAATGACAAAAATGACAAAAATGACAAAAATGACAAAAATGACAAAAATGACAAAAATGACAAAAATGACAAAAATGACAAAAATGACAAAAATGACAAAAATGACAAAAATGACAAAAATGACAAAAATGACAAAAATGACAAAAATGACAAAAATGACAAAAATGACAAAAATGACAAAAATGACAAAAATGACAAAAATGACAAAAAGGACAAAAAGGACAAAAATGGCAAAAATGACAAAAATTTCAAAAGCGACAAAACTGACAAAATTGACAAAAATGACAAAAATGACAAAAATGACAAAAATGACAAAATTGACAATTCGCAATGTTCTTGTGCTCGTTTTTATTTCGTTGATTCATTTGAAAAATATGATCGGCTTCTTTATTTTTATATATTTTTATGTATTTTTTATTTTACAGTTTTCATATGCTGTAATTCCAAAAAAAAAAATTGGATTAAACTTATTTAAAAAAAATCCTTTATTAATTACTTCAAATTTTTATTTTTCAAATTAATTATGGATCTACTTCGTTTTGAATTCTTTAATCAAAATTTCATGATTCGTAATTAAGAATGAAGTTGTTGATTATGCATGAGTTATTCTTATCAGACTGTTAGAAAGCCTACAATCCACTGTCAAGTGTATCAAATCGGGTTTTTATTATTTTCAAACACTTCGAATTATTGGATTTTGTTAAGAAAATATATTTTAAAAAAAAGTCCAGATATTTATTTGAATTTTTATTGCTGTTTCAGTTTTGTTTTTGAATGTTTAAGTTTATTTATTTAAAGATTTTGATTTTTTTGTTTCAAATTCACAACTTAAGTTTGTTTTTTAAACATTATAATTATCTATAATCGAAAACAGATTTCCAAATTCAGTTAAGATAAATGCATTTCAAATTTTGAGAAAACTCCAGAACAGCGTTTTCAAATCTTCAGCATCAAAAACTTTTTTCAGACAGTATTTAATAATTTTACAAGTTTTTCTGGATAATTTTAAACAAATGTTTGACTTTGTAGCTTGTAGAAATGTTGTATAAAATTATTAAACGACATATGACGAAAGAGAGCACAATAATCCTCAGAAAGTTAAAATATACAAAAGTTAATTTCAGCTAGAAAACACATTCAAAAAAATGAAAATATTGGCATTTGAAAATAGATTTAAAAAAAGAATGGTGAACAAAAAAACTTTATTGAACTTAAAAGATTTTCAAATTTTTTTTTCTAGGAGGTTTCGTTTTTGAGTAAGGCACTTGAAATTTTGATAAATGAGAAACGTTTTAAATCTGATTTTAATTTTTTTTTTTGAATTTTTTAAATCCAAGATATAGAAATCAAAGATACTGATTGTTTCATTACAAATCAGATAGTCAAATGTCAATTCAGATTCAAAAGAATGTGAATCTGTCAAAACTAAAAAAAGACAAATGTATCATAGTTCAAAATCAGAACAATCAATCAAACATTGTTTTTAAATTTAAAAATTGAATTTTAAAATATTATCGTTTTCAAAGTATTCATGAATGATAAAATATTCTGAGTTTATCCTTTCAAAGGACTTTTTAAAACTTACATCACTCTATTCTCCATTCATTATTCTCTTTTCTCTATTCTCATTTCTCTATTCCTTACTCTCTTATCTCAATTCTCCATTCTCCATTCTTTATTCTCTTGTCTCTATTCTCTATTCTCTTCTCTTTTATCTATTCTCTACACTCTACTCTCTATTCTCTATTCTCTATTCTCTATTCTCTATTCTCTATTCTCTATTCTCTATTCTCTATTCTCTATTCTCTATTCTCTATTCTCTATTCTCTATTCTCTATTCTCTATTCTCTATTCTCTATTCTCTATTCTCTATTCTCTATTCTCTATTCTCTATTCTCTATTCTCTATTCTCTATTCTCTATTCTCTATTCTCTATTCTCTATTCTCTATTCTCTATTCTCTATTCTCTATTCTCTATTCTCTATTCTCTATTCTCTATTCTCTATTCTCTATTCTCTATTCTCTATTCTCTATTCTCTATTCTCTATTCTCTATTCTCTATTCTCTATTCTCTATTCTCTGTTCTCTATTCTCTATTCTCTATTATCTATTCTCTATTCTCTATTTTTTATTCTCTATTCTCTATTCTCTATTCTCTATTCTCTATTCTCTATTCTCTATTCTCTATTCTCTTTTCTCTATTCTCTATTCTCTATTCTCTATTCTCTATTCTCTATTCTCTATTCTCTATTCTCTATTCTCTTTTCTCTATTCTCTATTCTCTATTCTCTATTCTCTATTCTCTATTCTCTATTCTCTATTCTCTATTCTAGTTTCTCTTTTCTCTATTCTCCTTATTGCTCAATACTTAGTTTGGAGATATATTTTCGATATCTTATTTTCTGGAATTTTAAACTAAGTATTGAATAAATGTAAGAATTCCATCCCTAAAAACATAATTAATGAATTCATTTTAACTTCATAAATTCATGAAAAACTAACAAAATTTGTTTCAGACAACAGTAACAACGTATCTCATAGAGAAATTTCGCTGCCCATTTATCCTGGCACTTGACAGCTCTAACAAATCAGCATGCATCGGCAGCCAATTGAGCTGATGTCGTTGCCAAGATTGACAGATGAGAATTTTAATTGCATTTATACGAGTCATTTGTTGCACTGCCTTTTGCGCTCCGTTGCAGCAGCTAACGTGAGCTCAATCAATCACTAAGAGTGAGCTGCCACTAGTTGATTTAGGACGGTTCTGACTTATTGTAAATAAGTGGAAAAAAGAATTTACTATTTGTTAATGGAGAGATTCAGGATGAAATCGAGGATGAAGGTGAGCAAAAGTTGTATGTTGATGATTTTTTTTATTAAAAAAAACTTCTACTATATTTAAACATACAAAGAAATAAATGAAAGGTTTTTAGACGCAATTCTGCACCCAACCCAGGTTGATTGATTCGATAATAAATGAAGTGAGTGAAGACGAAAGCTTCGATTCGAGAAACTTTAAGCCCCTATAAACCCACCATCGGGTTCAACGCCTTTTCCCGCCAACAGTTCTTGAGGGCAGGAAGAAAAACCAAAATAAAAGCAAATAAACAGCCCAAAAACCTGTTTCGATTGGCCCACTTTTCCCTTGCAGGAGAGCTCAACCGAGAAACTTCAGGAGAACCCGTACAAAAGTCTTCAGGGTTTGATAACGCTTCTTCGTCGTTCTTCTACTTATCCATCTCGGGTTGACCGCTGCTGAAGATTGAAGAAAAAAAACCAGCCTGTCATCATCCTACGTGATTGAATATAAGAAAAAGTACTATACACTAACGAATTTAACACCCAGGCAAATGCTACCGAGTTGAATCTGCTCAATCCTCAGCTTATGCCAGGCTGGAGGAGATTTGTTTGCTTGGTGCAGCATCAAGTTCGGAACCCGGTTGATGGGCTTTGACCCGCATCTTCCAGAAGCTTGAACTCGCGTGACATGGATGGACGGCCACAACCCGGGACCTCAAGCCTTCCTACCAACACAGCGGCAGAAGTGACCACTTTCCCGCCAAAAACCAGTCTTACACAGAAACCACAGAACCCTCAGTTGAAGAGATGGAGCATCAGCCACTGCCCTTACCTCATAGGCGGAAGATGAGGAGGGGAGAAGATCGTAAAAGTTCTCGCGTGAGCTCTGTGGGTACAACAACAGTCGGATTAACAGGGACTGGGTGACAGTAAAAAAATAATACATATCTACATTTAAAGTGAGTTAAAGGCTTTATTGAAAGACTCATTACGGTTTAAGAAAGTCGAAAAAATCAATAAAGCAAAAATATTAACAAAATCAAACGTCAAAAAATACAAAAAAAAATAAAAATAAAAAAAGAAAATCGAGGAAGTCAAGAAAGTCGAGATAAACAAGAAAATCAGGATAGTCAAGAAAGTCAAGAAAGTCAAGAAAGTCAAGAAAGTCAAGAAAGTCATGAAAGTCAAGAAAGTCAAGAAAGTCAGAAAAGTCAAGAAAGTCAAACAAGTCAAGAAAGTCAAGAAAGTCAAGAAAGTCAGGAAAGACAAGAAAATCAAGAAAGTCAAGAAAGTAAAATAGACCAAGAAAGTCAAGAAAGTCAGGAAAGTCAAGAAAGTCCAGAAAGTCATGAAAGTCAAGAAACTCGAGAAAGTCAAGAAAGTCAAGAAAGTCAAGAAAGTCAAGAAAGTCAAGAAAATCAAGAAAGTCAAGAAAGTCAAGAAAGTCAAGAAAGTCATGAAAGTCAAGAAAGTCAAGAAAGTCAGAAAAGTCAAGAAAGTCAAACAAGTCAAGAAAGTCAAGAAAGTCAAGAAAGTCAGGAAAGACAAGAAAATCAAGAAAGTCAAGAAAGTAAAATAGACCAAGAAAGTCAAGAAAGTCAGGAAAGTCAAGAAAGTCCAGAAAGTCATGAAAGTCAAGAAACTCGAGAAAGTCAAGAAAGTCAAGAAAGTCAAGAAAGTCAAGAAAGTCAAGAAAATCAAGAAAGTCAAGAAAGTCAAGAAAGTCAAGATAGTCATGAAAGTCAAGAAAGTCAAGAAAGTCAGAAAAGTCAAGAAAGTCAAACAAGTCAAGAAAGTCAAGAAAGTCAAGAAAGTCAGGAAAGACAAGAAAATCAAGAAAGTCAAGAAAGTAAAATAGACCAAGAAAGTCAAGAAAGTCAGGAAAGTCAAGAAAGTCCAGAAAGTCATGAAAGTCAAGAAACTCGAGTGTGTCAAGAAAGTCAAGAAAGTCAAGAAAGTCAAGAAAGTCAAGAATATCAAGAAAGTCAAGAAAGTAAAATAGGCCAAGAGAGTCAAGAAAGTCAGGAAAGTCAAGAAAGTCAAGAAAGTCAAAAAAGGCATGAAAGTCATGAAAGTCAAGAAATTCAAGAAAGTCAGGAAAGTCAAGAAAGTAAAGAAAGTCAAGAATGTCAAGAAAGTCAAAAAAGTCAAGATAGTCAAGAAAGTCAAGAAAGTCAAGAAATTCAAGAAAATCAAGAAAATCAAGAAAGTCCAGAAAGTCAAAAACGTCAGGAAAGTCAAAAACGTCAGGAAAGTCAAAAACGTCAGGAAAGTCAAAAACGTCAGGAAAGTCAAAAATGTCAAAAAAGTCAAGAAAGTCATGAAAGTCAAGAAAGTCAAGAAAGTCAAGAAAGTCAAGAAAGTCAAGAAAGTCAAGAAAGTCAAGAAAGTCAAGAAAGTCAAGAAAGTCAAGAAAGTCAAGAAAGTCAAGAAAGTCAAGAAAGTCAAGAAAGTCAAGAAAGTCAAGAAAGTCAAGAAAGTCAAGAAAGTCAAAAAAGTCAAGAAAGTCAAGAAAGTCAAGAAAATCAAGAAAATCAAGAAAGTCCAGAAAGTCGAAAAAATTAAGAAAGTCAAGAAAGTCAAGAAAGTCAAAAAAGTCAAGAAAATCAGGAAAGTCAGAAGTCCAGAAAGTCAAAAACGTCAGAAAAGTAAAAAATGTCAAGAATGTCAAAAAAGTCAAGAAAGTAAAGAAAGTCAAGAAAGTCAAGAAAGTCAAGAAAGTCAAGAAAGTCAAGAAAGTCAAGAAAGTCAAGAAAGTCAAGAAAGTCAAGAAAGTCAAGAAAGTCAAGAAAGTCAAGAAAGTCAAGAAAGTCAAGAAAGTAAAGAAAGTCGAGAATGACAAGAAAGTTATGAAAGTCGTAAAAGTCTAGAGTGTCTAGAATGTCAAGAAAGTAAAGTCAAGAAAGTCAAGAAAGTCAAGAAAGTCAAGAAAGTCAAGAAAGTAAAAAAAGTAAAAAGAAAGTCAAGAATGTAAAAAAAATCAAGAAAGTCAAGGAAGTAAAGAAAGTCGTAAAAGTCTATAAATTCAAGAAAGTCAAGAAAGTCAAGAAAGTCAAAAAAAAGTCAAGAATGTCAAGAAAGTCAAGAAAATCAAGAAAGTCAAGAAAATCAAGAAAGTCAATAAAGTTAAGAAAGTCTAGAAAATCAAGAAAATTAAGAAAGTCAAGGAAGTTAAGAAAGTCAAGATAGTCAAGAAAGTCAAGAAAGTCAAGAAATTCAAGAAAATCAAGAAAATCAAGAAAGTCCAGAAAGTCAAAAACGTCAGGAAAGTCAAAAACGTCAGGAAAGTCAAAAACGTCAGGAAAGTCAAAAACGTCAGGAAAGTCAAAAACGTCAGGAAAGTCAAAATTGTCAAAAAAGTCAAGAAAGTCATGAAAGTCAAGAAAGTCAAGAAAGTCAAGAAAGTCAAGAAAGTCAAGAAAGTCAAGAAAGTCAAGAAAGTCAAGAAAGTCAAGAAAGTCAAGAAAGTCAAGAAAGTCAAGAAAGTCAAGAAAGTCAAGAAAGTCAAGAAAGTCAAGAAAGTCAAGAAAGTCAAGAAAGTCAAAAAAGTCAAGAAAGTCAAGAAAGTCAAGAAAATCAAGAAAATCAAGAAAGTCCAGAAAGTCGAAAAAATTAAGAAAGTCAAGAAAGTCAAGAAAGTCAAAAAAGTCAAGAAAATCAGGAAAGTCAGAAGTCCAGAAAGTCAAAAACGTCAGAAAAGTGAAAAATGTCAAGAATGTCAAAAAAGTCAAGAAAGTAAAAAAGTAAGTTTCCTGACTTCAAGTCAAGAAAATCAAGAAAGTCAAGAAAGTCAGGAAAGTGAGAAAATTTAAGAGAGTCAAGAAAATAAAGAAAGTCAAGAAAGTCAAGAAAGTCAAGAAAGTCAAGAAAGTCAAGAAAGTCAAGAAAGTCAAGAAAGTCAAGAAAGTCAAGAAAGTCAAGAAAGTCAAGAAAGTCAAGAAAGTCAAGAAAGTCAAGAAAGTAAAAAAAGTAAAAAGAAAGTCAAGAAAGTAAAAAAAATCAAGAAAGTCAAGGAAGTAAAGAAAGTCGTAGAAGTCTTTAAATTCAAGAAAGTCAAGAAAGTCAAGAAAGTCAAGAAAGTCAAGAAAGTCAAGAAAAAGTCAAGAATGTCAAGAAAGTCAAGAAAGTCAAGAATGTCAAGAAAGTCGAGAAAGTCAAGAAAAAGTCAAGAATGTCAAGAATGTCAAGAAAATCAAGAAAGTCAAGAAAATCAAGAAAGTCAATAAAGTTAAGAAAGTCAAGATAGTCAAGAAAGTCAAGAAAGTCAAGAAAGTCAAGAAAGTCAAGAAAGTCAAGAAAGTCAAGAAAGTCAAGAAAGTCAAAAAAAAGTCAAAAAAAAGTCAAGAAAGTCAAGAAACTCAAGAAAGCCATGAATGTCAAGAAAATCAAGGCAGTCAAGAAAGTCAAGAAAGTCAAGAAAGTAAAAAATGTCAAGGCAGTCAAGAAAGTAAAGAAAGTCAAGAAAGTCAAGAAAGTCAAGAAAGTCAAGAAAGTCAAGAAAGTCAAGAAAATCAAGAAAGTCAAGAAAATCAAGAAAATCAAGAAAGTCGAAAAAGTCAAGTAAGCTAAGAAGTCAAGAAAGTCAAGGAAAACAAGAAAGTCAAGAAAGTCAAGAAAGTCATGAAAGTCAAGAAAGCCAGAAATTCAAGAAAGTCAAGAAAGTCGAGAAAGTCAAAAAATTCATGAAAGTCAAGAAAGTCAAAAAAGTCGTTAAAGTCACGAAAATCAAGAAAGTCAAGAAATTCAAGAAAGTCAATAAAGTCAAGAAAGTCAAGAAAGTCTAGAAAGTCAAGAATGTCAAGAAAATCAAGAAAGTCAAGAAAGTCAAGAAAGTCAAGAAAGTCAAGAAAGTCAAGAAAGTCAAGAAAGTCAAGAAAGTCAAGAAAGTCAAGAAAGTCAAGAAAGTCAAGAAAGTCAAGAAAGTCAAGAAAGTCAAGAAAGTCAAGAAAGTCAAGAAAGTCAAGAAAGTCAAGAAAGTCAAAAAAGTCAAGAAAGTCAAGAAAGTCAAGAAAGTCAAGAAAGTCAAGAAAGTCAAGAAAGTCAAGAAAGTCAAGAAAGTCAAGAAAGTCAAGAAAGTCAAGAAAGTCAAGAAAGTCAAGAAAGTCAAGAAAGTCAAGAAAGTCGAGAAAGTCAAGATAATCAAGAAAGTCAAGAATGTCAAGAAATTCTGGAAAGTCAAGAAAGTCAAAAAAGTCAAGAAAGTCAAGAAAGTCAAGAAAGTCAAGAAAGTCAAGAAAGTCAAGAAAGTCAAGAAAGTCAAGAAAGTCAAGAAAGTCAAGAAAGTCAAGAAAGTCAAGAAAGTCAAGAAAGTCAAGAAAGTCAAGAAAGTCAAGAAAGTCAAGAAAGTCAAGAAAGTCAAGAAAGTCAAGAAAGTCAAGAAAGTCAAGAAAGTCAAGAAAGTCAAGAAAGTGAAGAAAGTCAAGAAAGTCAAGAAAGTCAAGAAAGTCAAGAAAGTCAAAACAATGAAGAAAGTCGAGAAAGTCAAGCAAATCAAAAAAAGTCAAGAAAGTCAAGAAAGTCAAGAAAGTCAAGAAAGTCAAGAAAGTCAAGAAAGTCAAGAAAGTCAAGAAAGTCAAGAAAGTCATGAAAGTCAAGAAAGTTAAGAAAGTCAAGAAAGTGAAGAAAGTCAAGAAAGTCAAGAAAGTCAAGAAAGTCAAGAAAGTCAAGAAAGTCAAGAAAGTCAAGAAAGTCAAGAAAGTCAAGAAAGTCAAGAAAGTCAAGAAAGTCAAGAAAGTCAAGAAAGTCGAGAAAGTCAAGATAATCAAGAAAGTCAAGAATGTCAAGAAATTCTGGAAAGTCAAGAAAGTCAAAAAGTCAAGAAAGTCAAGAAAGTCAAGAAAGTCAAGAAAGTCAAGAAAGTCAAGAAAGTCAAGAAAGTCAAGAAAGTCAAGAAAGTCAAGAAAGTCAAGAAAGTCAAGAAAGTCAAGAAAGTCAAGAAAGTCAAGAAAGTCAAGAAAGTCAAGAAAGTCAAGAAAGTCAAGAAAGTCAAGAAAGTAAAAAAAGTAAAAAGAAAGTCAAGAAAGTAAAAAAAATCAAGAAAGTCAAGGAAGTAAAGAAAGTCGTAGAAGTCTTTAAATTCAAGAAAGTCAAGAAAGTCAAGAAAGTCAAGAAAGTCAAGAAAAAGTCAAGAATGTCAAGAAAGTCAAGAAAGTCAAGAAAGTCAAGAAAGTCAAGAAAGTCAAGAAAGTCGAGAAAGTCAAGATAATCAAGAAAGTCAAGAATGTCAAGAAATTCTGGAAAGTCAAAAAAGTCAAGAAAGTCAAGAAAGTCAAGAAAGTCAAGAAAGTCAAGAAAGTCAAGAAAGTCAAGAAAGTCAAGAAAGTCAAGAAAGTCAAGAAAGTCAAGAAAGTCAAGAAAGTCAAGAAAGTCAAGAAAGTCAAGAAAGTCAAGAAAGTCAAGAAAGTCAAGAAAGTCAAGAAAGTCAAGAAAGTCAAGAAAGTCAAGAAAGTCAAGAAAGTCAAGAAAGTCAAGAAAGTCAAGAAAGTCAAGAAAGTCAAGAAAGTCAAGAAAGTCAAGAAAGTCAAGAAAGTCAAGAAAGTCAAGAAAGTCAAGAAAGTCAAGAAAGTCAAGAAAGTCAAGAAAGTCAAGAAAGTCAAGAATGTCAAGAAAGTCAAGAAATTCAAGAAAGTCAAGAAAGTCAAGAAAGTCAAAAAAGTCTGGAAAGTCAAGAAAGTCAAGAAAGATAAGAATGTTAAGAAATACAAGAATGTTTAGAAAATTAAGATATTCAAAAAAGTCATGACAGTCAAGAAAGTCAAGAAAATCAAAAAGTCATGAAAGTCAAGAAAATTATGGAAGACAAGAAAGTGAAGAACGTCAAGAAAGTCAAGACAGTTAAGGAAGTCAAGAAAATCAAGATATTCAAGAAAATGAAGAAAGTCAAGAATGTCAAGAAATCAAGAAAGTCAAGAAAGTCAAGAAAGTCAAGAAAATCAAGAAAATCAAGAAAGTCAAGAAAGTCAAGAAAGTATAGAAAGTCAAGAAAGTCAAGAAAGTCAAGAAAGTCAAGAAAGTCAAGAAAGTCAAAAAGTCAAGAAAATCAAGAAAGTCAAGAAAGTCAAGAAAAGTCAAGAAAGTCAGAAAAGTCAAGAAAGTCAAGAGAGTCGAGAAAGCCAAGAAAGCCAGGAACTCTAGAAAGTGAAGAAAGTTAAGAAAGTCAAGATAGTCGATAAAGTCAAAAATGTCTCAGTCGTGAAATTCTTAATGGCCCATTTCTACAGAAGACGAAAACCGATAGATGCTTAGCGAAAACTCCAAGAATTCTTGTGTAAATGATGATCCGTTGTTTGTTTTTATCTTAAACTTCTCTACACATTACTAAGTTACTAGTTTGTATTCTTCATAAAATATTCAATACAAAAAACCAATACTGTAAATAACAATTTTTATTGTGTTATGCTTTTCTTTTCCCTAATGGATGAGCTCAGCTTCTACACGGCTGTGTGTGGATTACGGTTATCCATTTCTCCCGGAGGATTATAAGCAGTCGAAAAAAAAATTAAAAAAAAAACATAATAACAGACAGCCGAGCGAGCGAAACACACGTGCAAGTTCGTTGTACTTTCCACGGCTCAGCCAGAGACCATCATCTAACCATCCAAGAGCCTTCTTGAAAGCACATCACTTTCTACGTTCTGAAGGGCCCGAACTGGAGAGCCTCAAAAGATGCACGATCGAAGACCAGACAAGTCCTATAGGGGAAAAGTTCATATAACGCCCCATGTGGCTAATACGCGCCACCCTTGTTTTGAAGAATCTGAAGCATTTTAAGCCTGCAAAATATTAGGGGAAAAGTTCATATAACGCCCCATGTGGCTAATACGCGCCACTCTTGTTTTGAAGAATCTGAACCATTTTAAGCCTGCAAAATATTACCAATTCGTTTTAAATGCTGTGATTGGTCATGGCAAGTATGAATTTTTCCTTAAAATGCCCCTATGTCGTGATAATTTCACAATTTAGGTTTTTTCTTCATTTCGATCTAAATTTCAAAACACTTTTAATAAGGTGTCACCAAGCAGAGAAAAACGAATAAGACAATATTTCCTGACACATCGATAGAGGAGAATCTAAATAATGATTTTATGCTAAAAAATCATACTGAACTCGCTATGGTATGCTTTTCATGGGTGTGTTCTATCACGGCCCATGCGCTCGTTATAACGCGCCAATCGTAGTAGGCTGAAAATAGCATTAATTTTTCGAAAAGGCCAATTTTCATTGAAAATGAGCAAAAAGTCTAAAACCATATTTTGAGCGTTAATTCAACCCAAAAAATCTATTTTTCATTTTTTGTTAAATTTCTATTAGTCCATTTTGATTTTCTTTTCAGTCAAAGTGTCTGTAAGTATTGGTGTGTTTTCGCTCTTCGGCTGCTCTCGGGTGTGTTCGGCTGCTTGGCGCGTATTGAATACACAGCGGCGCGTATTTGCAACACAGTTTTGTTTTGTGGCTTTGAATATGGTTTTTAAAAATCAAGTTTTTGAAGAAACAATAGCTATTTGAGTAATGAAAAGTCATAGGCATTTGTAGAAAACACTTTTCTTCAACGATTACACCCATTTTTAACACAATTTGTACGTGGAATAAATAGAAAATCAGCGATTCGCTTAGGTGGCGCATAATAGGGCATGTTCCCCTACCAATTTGTTCTTAGGGAAGAATGACACTCCGTGTTAAACTCCCATAAAAAAGAAAAAAAAAAAAAAAAAAAAAAAAAAAAAAAAACCAATTTGTTCTAAATGCTGTGATTGGTCATGGCAAGTATGAATTTTTCCTTAAAATGCTCCTGTGTCGTGATAATTTCACAATTTAGGTTTTTCTTCATTTTGATCTAAATTTTAAAACACTTTCAATAAGGTGTCACCAAGCAGAGAAAAACGAATAAGACAATATTTTCTGACACTTCGATAGAGGAGAATCTAAACTACGATTTAATGCTAAAAAATTATACTGAACTCGCTATGGTATGCTTTTTATGGGTATGTTTTATCACGGCCCATGTGCTCGTTATAACGCGCCAATCGTAGTAGGCTGAAAATAGCATTAATTTTTCAAAAAGGCCAATTTTCATTGAAAATAAACAAAAAGTCTAAAACCTTATTTTAAGCGTTAATTCAGCCCAAAAAATTTACTTTTATTTTTTTTTTAATTTTGATTAGTCCATTTTGATTTTATTTTCATTCAAAGTGTCTGTAAGTATTGGTGTGTTTTCGGTCTTCGGCTGCTTTCGCATGTGTTCGGGTGCTAGGCGCATATTGAATACACGGCGGCGCGTATTTGCAACACAGTTTTGTTCTGTGGCTTTGAATAAGGTTATTAAAAATCAAGTTTTTGAAGCAACTATAGCAATTTGAGTAATAAAAAATCATAGGCATTTGTAGAAAACAATTTTCTTCAACGATTGCACTCATTTTTAACACAATTTGTACATGGAATACATAGAAAATCAGCGATTCACTTAGGTGGCGCATAATAGGGCATGTTCCCCTACAAAAAGGGAGCCAGAAAACGAGAAACTTGTTTTCATCCGTAGTCATCGTCATCAGTAGAAGCAATCATTAAAAGAATCAGCATCATCAACTGTCATTATCATCGTCTAACTTATCGGGAGTGGAACCAGGGAAAGTAGAGAAAAAAAAAACACAGAAACTTCTTTTTTTCATCTTACCCGTAAAGAGTAGGTCCTAAAAGCTGGGAAGAAATTGTAAAAAAGGAAGAAAACAAAAAAAAAAGGGAAGAATACTACTCCAGCCAGCCAGACACTTGTGCCATTCGTTCGTGCAGCACGCAAATGGAAAACGTAAACATCGACGAACCGATCCATCGCGCGCTCGTCGTATGTTCGGTTCGAGGCTGTTATTGTTGTTTTTTTGTATAGTAAGTGAGTGGGTGAAGGGACGAAGACGAGAATCGATAGGAACACGAAGAACACGAAAACGAAGAAACGAGGAAAATTGAAAAGAGAGAAGACCTTCTGTGTAGAACTCTTTACAACACAACAACTTGAGCCAGTCAGCCAGCCATCCAGCTGAAAGGAACCTTTTATGTATTAAATGGGAAGGAGAAGATGATGATTGGCGAGAAAATAAGAATAAGGACTCAGGAAACAAAATTAAGGGTGAAAAGAAGTTAAAGAAGCAGCAGTCGATTGCTTTCCAGTTGTGAAGTTGTAAAGGAAAGGGAGTTCAGCTCAGCATGCAGAAAAATCGAATCAAAACAAAAGTTTGTAAAAATCGTGGCGAGTGGGTTGAGTCGGACGAGTTGCAATCGGAAAGCTAATGAAATGGAACAACTTATTGAGCAAACTGTTCGTTAAGTTCGAAACGTGCAAACGTTTCTTTTTGCGTTTAAACGAATATGAGTGAAAATTCAGCACAAAGTATTACTCTGAGAACATTGACGCAAAATTAGTTTATTGCATCCAACCAGTAACAACTCAGTTGATTTTCAACAAACCGAAACCAAACATAAGAAAAATTCCGTTATTGTCCAAAATTTAGAAATTAACTCATGTAATACCATGTGCTTGAAATGAAACACAGATTGGTCAAATTCATGACCTGTTTTTTTTTCTCATGAAATCATTGGAAAATGATATTTAGAGTTAAGAAAAAAAATTTGATTGAGCTGCTCCACAATTGAAACTGGTTTTCCTTCGGAACAATGACAGTAGAATAGTTGTTTATGCAACAAATTACAAAAAGTTATTTTTTTCAGCACGAGTCAAACATTTATCCAACGAAATTTGCCGAGTTGGATTATTACGACGAGTGCTGAAAACATCGAGTTATGCAGCGAGTTTCATTCACAATTTTATGCACATTCCTTTTAAAAATGTTCAACTTTTGTTGAAAATATCAGAAACGTTTTTTTTCGGAGCTGGGAAATCTTCTCGTTTTGAATTTAAATAGATTTAGAGTTCAAAACGAAAATAAGTGTCGGACTTATAGGTAATACAGAGGACGACCGGAAGTGTGTTTGATGGATTTTGCAGGTCTAGTGTCGATTTAGGACCTTTTTTGAAATAACATCATATTTTTGTACAATTTTAAGTCATTTGGCATCAAACTTATAATTTCAATTTATCTATCTTCCAATTTCCTTTGATCCTCCCCCTTTGGTGGTTTTCGATGGTCAAAAAAATACAAAACTTTGAGCTCAATGATGCATATCTAAATCAAGTCAGATTAAGCTGAAACTATCTTCAAGTCAGTTTTTGGGCCAATCTACAATATCTATATGATCGGTTTTCAAAATTCGATCATGCAATTTTTCCCATACATCCATTGCCATACTAAGAGCAAGTTCACTGGTGTTGGGGGAAAGTGGTAGATATTTTGACACTTGTAGCACATTTTGAAAATTTTACCATGCAAAATTTTTTTCAAGATTTTTATGCGTTGTATTTTTTTCAACAGCACTGATTCTATTGCAGCCGTATGTGATAGAAATATTGCCATTTTTGCATCACAGCATGCGAGAATACAACACTTGTTGAAAAAGGCCACAGATCTTAAAATGTTTTCACTAGTAAAGTTTTAAAATGACCTAAAAGTGTCCAAATTTCTACTACTTTCTCCCAACACCAGTGAACTTGCTCTAATATTGCTCCCAAAAATGTGTATTCAACTTAATTTTACCAAAATATTGCCTTCTAAAGGTCCTGAGAATTTCCCATTGATTTTTTTTTGATCAACTTGCTTCATTCAACAGTTGACACAGTATTGGGATTAAATTTATATGCCCATATTAGGTTAATAAATAAATAAAAAATATTAAAAATTCATTTTTTCGAGAGTGCCAAATTTAGTGTACACTTATGACTTTTATCTGATTCGATCATAGTGAACATATTTTTTTCATGTAAATCTCTGCTAAAAAAAGTCATTAGCAGCGAATACTGTTTTTACATTCTTTAAAAGTTGATCTCTTGATATTTAGTGATACAATTTAAAAAAAAATTACTAAAAATAGTATTTTTGCAGTTATTTCGCGAAAATAACAGTTGAAAGTTCCGTGGGAAATAATCCTTCAAAATTACTATGGAATGCTTATTGAGATTAAAAGGTATCGTTTGGTGTATAAAACTTCAGATTCAAAGAAGAATTGGCAAATTGAAAGGCGTAGCAAAATTCGTTTGACGGTTTTATACAACTTTTGCATACAATGTCATCCATTTTTTCTCAATTGAAATAGACGTCAGGCTAAACTGCTTCAATAGCTTTGTGTTACAAGTCAAACGATACTTTTTAAACTCAACTAGCATTCTATAGAACATTTTTTAAATATTGATTTCCGGTTTTCTACGAAATTGAATAGAAAAAAAACCTTAAAGTATTTTTTACTATTATTCAATTCAATCACATAAAATCTTGAGTTAAATATACTTAGTTTGGACACTCTCGAAAAACTTACATTGTCATTATTTTATGTTATCTATTACCCTGATATGTATATAAAAATATAAATAATTTCAATAGTAAACTGTTAGATTTATAAAACTGACAAAAAATATATATCAATGGGAAATTCTCGTGAACGTGAGAAGGCAATATTTCTGGAAAAATAAGTTGAAATTAGGTTTACACTCAATATAGTTGTGTATGGGTCTTCTTATTTCATTTTTGAAAAAATACTGTTATGAGATCTTTTTCGGTATTTCTGCTGACGATTTCTGAGATGTCTCACGTAAAAGTTAGAATAAGGCTTCTCAAGTATCTTCCATTATAGGCGCTCCAAGGTTTTCTGACGTTTAAGATTTAAATTATTATGCACGAATGTAACTAAAAATATTTCTAATTTTTACTTAAAGGAAGATTTCTTACAACCTGATTTGAGTTTGTTTAGCTCAAAGAGATTTCGAGATTGAGGAATAATTTGGAAAAAAGGAAAAAATGTATTTAACAATGTGTACACTATTTGACAGAATTATAGCATACTTTGATGATCAAACTGCAGGTTTTCAAATATTGATCAAATATATTTGAAAACCTGAACAAGACCGTGAAAATATTCGTATTTTGAGGAAATGTTCAAAGAATTCTTCAGAAAGCTGTGAAAATGATAATAATAATAACGTAATAACGTTTTTTTGCCCGTCTGGTGGTCGGGTTTACCGTTTTTTTTTTGGAATCCTGTATTTTAAATGATAAACCGTTAAAACCGTTTTTCTAAAAATATTGGATTCATGTAAATGATTCGTAGACTTAATTGCAGTAATAGTGAGGTAAAATATTTAGAGAAATAGATCGATCAGCATCATTTTCAAGGATGCTTATATGTTTTCTGAGTTTTTTTTTGTAGAAAATCCTTATCAAACCATAATGATAAACAAAACATCGCTGAATCATGAACAAGGTTGCTTTAATGAAATAAAAGTTTCACAAATTTTATAAATTGACAACACATTTTCAAAGGATAATTTTGAAAAACTGTGAGCAAATTACCAAATTGACTTCATTATGTGCAAAGTTTTTGAGTTTACCCAAAACTGAAATTTTATAGTTCATTTAGTTATTTTAAAGCAATTTCAGATAAGGAAACATAAAAAAGAGTTGTGTATGATCGAATAGTTCCTACAACCTGGTTCGCGAACGTTTCGGTAAAATTCCATATATAAGATTCATGTTCGTCTTTATCGCATTAGAAAACATGAAGAAATCGTTTTTCATAACTCTTAATTAGGATAAGAATACTTTACAGATAGTAATACCGTATTTGAAGTTCTGAATGTGTATAAAAACACCAAAATATAAGTGACCCAAGATAACCCACAAAATGTGACCCACGTTTCCCCACAAACATGATTTGCAAATTGTTTGCGTTTGTGTTTGTGTTTACACATTGAATGTCTTAAATGCAACTTTTGGTCCTTGACTTATTTTAAATCATCAAATTTTACTCTATATCATGTGTGGCAAACCATGGCCCGCGTCTGTTTTTTTGTGGCCCGCGAAGTTTTTTTTCACAATTGAATGTTTTCCGTCTACATCATAAAAAACCAACTGTATCAAGCAGAAGAGAAACATTAATTTTTATGTTCTTCACTTTTTACAACATCTTACATATTGTTTGGACTTTGCCGTCACGTATTATGTAAAAAATATTTGTTATTTAGTTACTTCACTTTTCTGGGAGCGTTGATAGTCTTCGAGCGGAAACTAGTATAATATTTGAAAGTTTGGATGGCTTCAGGGAGATGTGCTCATAAATTACGGAAAAACTCGAATAACTCACTAAAATTATGAAGAGAAATTAAAAAATTATTTATGTTTATTTTGAGCTGAAAAGTCACCGTATTTAAAAATCACTCACAAGATTTTTACAAAACATAAATTTAGCATGTTTAGACTTTGTAGTCCGAAATTTCATTTGTCAGCATCGATTGAAACCATCAAAAAGGAAAACTTAAGCTCAAAATAATTGAAAACAAGTTTGTAAAATTATCACATTATATTGTCATCACACCATTTTTAGAGTTGTATTGGTACGAAACTTCTACTATTTGTAATTCGCATTCTATTTTCGATTCTTTGTTTACCAAAAAAAAATTAAGCTTGTTAAAATTGATTTAAAAAATATAAAACTCTGCACTTTATTTTTAAATTACTTCAACAGAAAAAGGTAACACTTTTGAAATAAAATCGAATTGATATATCTCAGTTTTAGTAACGAATTTTTAATTTGCGTGCAATGGTATATAAACAAATAGACAGTGTTGGGCATTAAAACGCTGATCGCTAATTAATGTGCATTGGTTTTGTTAGAAAATTCATTTTCTCTCCAAGTTAGTGGTAAACAAGCTCCACGCAAGATAATTTGACAAGCGAGATGACTGACATAAAGTTTCACTCAGATTGTGAAGCTTTTTTATCTGTCAGTTCACCATAAATTAAGAAAGAAAAAAAATTGAAAATATAAAATTAGCGGTCTAATAAGTGGTCATATTTTAAAAGCCAGACTTTGCAATTAAATATTCAGTTAAGTAAAGTTTTTCTAAATTTCAACTTGAAGGAGAAGGGAGAATTTTTTAAAGTTATTTGCTTTTTCTTGTTTTTTTTTTAAATTTCAAGAAGGTTAAATAACAATGATAATTTGAAAAAAAAATCTTATTTTTTCCTTTTTATGAACGGCTTTCTAACTTATTGAGCAAATTTTGAAAGTTTGCCAAAGAAAAACACAAGAACATAACACAGCTCTTTTAATATTTTTTTTTTATTATTAGGAAGCTTAGAAAGGGTATTTTGTTTTGAACCATCACGTTCTGCAGAGTGATCCTGATGGGATGAATAAGCCCAGAAAGATTAAAATCTCTAAAAATGCTTTGAGTGAAGTATTGTCGAGGAAATTAAATTTAATTCATAACTCATGCATTGAGTCTGAATTGGAAGATATAATCTTGTCTGTTAGCTCGTTAAAAGTATATTAAACACTTTTAAATTTATGTTTTGATCAAATAGAAAAAAACAACTGGTAAAAATCTGTACTGATTCTCAAGAATCTTTATTTTTAATACACAAAATGATTTTTTGGCTCAATTTATAGGGGAGAGTGGGGTATTGTGGGCCACTTTTAATATCTCAGATGTGTGTTGAGATAAAAATCTCAAATCAACTGTCATCGTCGTCGCTTTGCGTGAGCATATATTTCTATATGCTTCTTTTATTTATCAAGCTAAAAAAAAAGTTAGAAAAATTAACTTACATAATTAAAAAAACACCCGCTAATTTCATCGATGGGGAACCTAAAGCGCATAACAAAAATATGCTCATACGCTTATGGAACAAAGAAAAAAAGTGGCCCATGATTCCCCACTCTCCCATACTTAATGGAACCCACTGAAATTTGTTTGCATTGATTACTAAAGAACAATTTGTTGTGTGACCCGCACGCAAGTCTCAGTACTAAAATCCGCCTGTTGAAAATCCTGGTCACCCCTGCCCTATATCTTATTATTGCCTCTGTGTTTGACATGGAAAGATATTATATAGTGATATTTTTGAAGGATACTTTTTAAGTTACTCCTTTAACAATCAGGCAAGAGAACTGAAACGCAATGATCATGTTACATTTTCCTTAGTTTGATGGTTTTCTCAATTTTGAATAAACTTTTTTGAAAATAACTCCTTCTAAAATGTAGTTCAACACACACATTTAGGATCTCTTGAAACCTTATGTTTATTTAAAGAGATCAAATTTACTTAACGTTATGGCGTACATCTTCCAAGGGTATGAGAACTGGCATCTCTTAAAAATGCTCTAACCACCAACCCATAGAAATTTTACTATGTTTACCGTAACCGAGATTCGATCTCATGACTGTGGGCTTAGAAGACTTGAAAGCTATTCTCTAAGCCACGATTAAACATGGAATTTTCGCAAAAAACAATCTTATTATAACTATCGCAACTGTGTCTCTGGTCCAAAGAGCCGGTTTAGACCCAAATTAAGACCAGAGCAACTGCACTTGTGCACTATGGGGTTTGAGGCGGCAAAAAGCCAAAAACTGTACTTTATCGAATCGCTTTTTTTATTTTTACGAGTTAATAACTAAATATTTGACTAAGATATTCCCAGTTTTTCAACTCATTATCTTGAATACTGAACGCACAACAGACATCAGACTTTGAAAATTTTGAAAATTCATATGATGAAGAAAAAAATTTGAAACACATATATTTGTATGGAAAACATTTTTATCTTTATTTAAAAGTACACCATATGAAAGCTTATATTAAAAGCTATCATTTGAATCATTCAAAATTTTTACACACTTAATCTTATATATAAAAATGGAGGCATTTTCTTTGTAACAACATCACGTATGAATGGTCGGTCGGATTGAAGTGAAATTTGGTATCCGAGGGTTTTTTGGGTCAGAAATGGTTTGTATAATAGTTTCAAGAATCTCACTTTTTATGGAAGGTGGTCCCAATACAAATTCAACTTTATTTTTTACGATTTCTATAAGAATCTATTCGCGAGCACGATGTAGTTAAGGACGTGTAGATTAAATTTAACATTTATTACGATTTATACTTTAGAAAGTAAAACGAAGTTTACCGGGTCAGCTTGTTGATCTATAATAAAAATGAGTAAGTAGTTATTTTTTTTTTCAAAAGTCAATAACTTGAACCTTGCCAAAAAAAAAAGCCCCGCATTTTCCCATTTTCTTTTCCCTATCAAAATCCAATTCAAGGTCCTAATAATACAATGAAAGAGATTCCAGGCACCTCAAAACACCGTTTTTTGAGTTATAGTCAAATAAAGCTGAAAATATCATGCAAATGGGTTATTTTACCCCATTTTTTTTTAATTTGTCAAAAAAAAATGTTTCTCATGATTGATCAATCATTTTACACATTTTTCTCTTGAGTTTCATGAAATGTCTTGATGATATTTATCATTCAATGATCAATTAGTCTTAAACCCGGTTTTCAAAATAAAATAAAAAGTAGGGTCAAAAATAACACCAAGCATCCTACTTTAAAAGTTGTTTATAAAAAAATTTGGAATGATTTTTTTTTAAGTTAGTTAAAATAGTACATACAAAATAGTACATACAAAATTTTCAAAAAATTCAAAGCAGTCCAAAACACCTAATCATACTTTTTGCCGCTTCATTGTAAGGAGCTGCCCCATAGTGTGGCGGTCTGTTATATCAGTTCAAATTCAATTTGTTCAGAACTTCTTTGAGGATTAATCCAAAATTGATGAGATTTCGACTCAATTTGAATTATGAACCTCAAGAATAGACCACGGGTACAGTTGCTCTTGGAACTAACTTTTACTTGTACATATAAACATCATCAAGTGACAAATAAATATTTATTTGAGATCCAGGAGTATAAAGTGGAAATAGGAGAAAAATGGTAACCTAGAGTTGAGTGCAATTTTAAACGATTTTTCAAAAAGGCGTATGCATCAAATGTAAAAATAAATCGGGTTAATAGCTGGGAGAAATAGTACCTTTGGAGATCTATGTACAATTTGAAAGTTCACCTTAGCTGGAAATCAAGATCAGTCGGCTTTTTTTAGTTTCTATCAAGGTAAAAATGTTATTAAACCCTGATCGACATGTTGGATACTTTTTCGAGTTGGTTTTGTGGTCAGGTTAAAATAATCGTCACAATGATAGAACTATCAACAACTTGTTACAAAAAGCATTGTTAAAATATACAAATCAACCAAAACGAACCAAAACGCTTAGAAACAAAGAGAATTCAACTGCAACTGCATTTTAAACAAACTAATATGCGAG
>NC_073693.1:323173779-323196216 GCF_029784155.1 Uranotaenia lowii
TCCTGAGAGGAATTTCGTCACAGCTGTTCGGTAATGCCTGAGAGAACTGAACTCCTAGGGCAAATGTCATTGTCAGTTTTTGTTCCAGAAACCACATCAGGCTGTTAACAAGGAAACCGATTTTGTAATAATCACCTGTACTCGATGATTCTTCACGTTGCGGTCGTTTCAGGCTGCTGCTCACGTCATATCTGGGGTGCTAATCAATGTCGATCTATAATTTCGAAATGTCGAGGATTCTAGTAGCAAACCACAAGTCGGTCCACTAGTAACGAATAATCCCATTCCTTCCCTCCTCTCAAAGGTGCCTCGATGTTAATAATAATTATAACGTTGGGATCGCACGAGTGAGAATATTAGCAGTACCCTGTATGGCGCATGAATGGAGCAAAACAATCGGGCTAAAGCTTGAAGCCACCAGGTGCCATAAAGTGATTACACGGCTACAAGGCTACTGGAGCAACACCAGGAGGGAACATCATCATAATCAACGTCGGAGGGCTCGAGATAATCTACTCTACGGCCACCTATCCTACATTACACTCAATCGGTGAAGTATCGAAGCAAATATCCTTGAAACACATATCGTCGTCATCGTCGTCAGCGCTCTAATCGAATACTAATGGTCTAGTCCCGGGGGCAGTGTTATATTCCACTAGCTAGAGATGTGTTTTATTATCTTCTTACTTACTATTTACTTAATCAATGATTTTACAGCCGATGACTGGGAGGATCCAGCCAATCTGGCTTGTAATATCTTTGATTATCACGAGATAACCATTAGCGGCGTGCGGTCAATATGGCTTTGATGAATGTTATTCACTTTCCTGTGATAAATGTATCGTTGCTTACGAGAATGCTTTTCTCCAAGGTCAGCTCCAGAGTGTTTGAGTATATTGAAGTTTAGAAAAATTGGAGTTTAGAAAAAAAAAATTGAATTAAAATTTGTGAAATCAAATGTATTCTGCATTTTCATTCATGTTCATTAGTTTTTATGACTTTGAATAATGAGAGAGCCAATAAACAAATTTGAGTTGAAAAAAAAAACAAAATTTTGTCAAAAAGACAGAAATAGCAAAAATAACAAAAATTACATAAATGACAGAAAAGACATAAAAGAGAAAAATGAGAAACATGACAAAAATTACTAAAATGACAAAAATGACAAAAATGACAAAAATGACAAAATGACAAAAATGACAAAAATGACAAAAATGATAAAAATGACAAAAATGACAAAAATGACAAAAATGACAAAAATGACAAAAATGACAAAAATGACAAAAATGACAAAAATGACAAAAATGACAAAAATGACAAAAATGACAAAAATGACAAAAATGACAAAAATGACAAAAATGACAAAAATGACAAAAATGACAAAAATGACAAAAATGACAAAAATGACAAAAATGACAAAAATGACAAAAATGACAAAAATGACAAAAATGTCAAAAATGACAAAAAATGACAAAAATGACAAAAATGACAAAAATGACAAAAATGACAAAAATGACAAAAATGACAAAAATGACAAAAATGACAAAAATGACAAAAATGACAAAAATGACAAAAATGACAAAAATGACAAAAATGACAAAAATGACAAAAATGACAAAAATGACAAAAATGACAAAAATGACAAAAATGACAAAAATGACAAAAATGACAAAAATGCCAAAAACGACAAAAATGACAAAAATGACAAAAATGACAAAAATGACAAAAATGACAAAAATGACAAAAATGACAAAAATGACAAAAATGACAAAAATGACAAAAATGACAAAAATGACAAAAATGACAAAAATGACAAAAATGACAAAAATGACAAAAATGACAAAAATGACAAAAATGACAAAAATGACAAAAATGACAAAAATGACAAAAATGACAAAAATGACAAAAATGACAAAAATGACAAAAATGACAAAAATGACAAAAATGACAAAAATGACAAAATTGACAAAATTGACAAAATTTTAAAATATTAAAATTGACAAAATTTAAAAAAATTATAAAATTGACCAATTTTTTACAAGTTTTGTCATTATGGTTGATTTTGTCAGATTTTCAATTTTAATTCATGTTTATTTCATAAATGCAGAAGCTTGTGAATATTTTTAGTTTTTTTTTTAAATTTTGTCTATTTTGCTTATTTGGTATCTTCGACAAGTTTTGAATATTTTTAATTTACATTATTTTAATCAATTGAGTCAATTGGATTTTTTTTTTCTTTGTAAGTTAGTCAATTTTTTTCAAATTCGCAACTCTTGTGGTTTTTCATAACTCTTTTCTCTACCAACTTTTGTTGTTTTTGTCCATTTCGTTAATTTTATCAATTTTGTTTGTTTTGTCATTGATACTTATTATTTCGATTTATGAATTTCATCTTCATGCCAATTTAACATTTTGTAATTTTTTTCAATTCTGTCAATTTTCTTTTTTTTTATTTTGTCAAATTTTTTGTACATGTCCATAAAGATTGAAATTTGGTAAAATTTGTCAATATAAAAAAAAATATGATTCACTTTTTTTTTGTAAATTGAAAATATAAGGCAACATTGAAAAAATTGTTTCTGTAAACAAAAAATTACTAAGTTTAAAATTTAATTGTATTGACATCAATGGCAGCATTGGCGAAATGACAAAATGGAAAATATCGACTAAAATCTTCAGAATTTCAATCGTTAATTTGACCGATTATTGGACCCTACGTTACCGGATCGCATACTACCCTAGCGATTAATATTGCGTAAATAATTTCTTCAATATTCTCGTTCACTTGAGAGGTTAGCTTTAGCAAACCTTGTTATATTTAAAACACATGGTTGGGCATCTTCATTTCAAATTGTAATCTTTATTTTTATATTTCTTTTATTTTTAGGTTACCATATGCTGTAATTCCAGAAAATAAAATACACTGAGATTATACTAATTAAAAAAAACTCATAATTGTTATCATTTTGAAATTCTTTTATCCCATAAATTATTACAAATTTTCATTTTCCAAATTCATCATGGATTCACTGTGTTCAAAATTATTTAATCAAAACCTAATAATTTCGTTTAATATGTTGTGTCATGAGTAATCGTTTTCAAACTGCAAGACACTGTCAAGTGTATTAAATCGGTTTTTTATTTATTATTCTAAGCACTTCGAATAATTGGATTTCGTAAACAAAATAAAATCGAGGTAGGTAATTAGAGCCAAACAAGTATAAGTGCTTAAATGTTTATTTCGAGAAAACACACTTTAAAAATGTTGTGTTTGGCTATTTTCCATATATTTTCCATAAATTTGTATTTTTCTTTCGAACGTAAAAGTATGTAAATAAAATTCATAAAATCTGAAAAATGCATCAAATATAGTTTGAAATATAAAGAATCGTTTGACATCATCAACTCAAATTTGACGATTTTGTCACTTGTTGAGGTTCTGAGGGCTTCATTTAAAAATTCAAGATTTTTATTAGAATTTTTCAGACGACTTAAATTGTTTTTGAATATTTTCTATGGAAATTTTTTGTTGTGTCAGTTTTGGTTTTGAAAAAAAATATAAAGCATTAAGACAATAAAAAATAAATATAAAAATTATAAGAAAAATTATTTTAAATTGTTGAATTTTTTGTTCCAAATTCACAACTAAAGATTGGTTTTTGAACATTAATAATGTTAGAAAATTTGTTTCCAAAACTTAAGCATCACAAACTTTTTTAAGACAGTATTTGATAATTTTACTAGTAATTCTGAATAATTATAAACAAATGTTTGAAATTGTGGTGTTAGAAATGTTGGATCAGTTGATTAAATAAAATATAACAAAAGAGAGAACAATCAACATCAGAATGTTATAACATACAAGAGTAAATTTCAGTTAGAAAATACATTAAAAAAAAGAAAATATTGGCATTTCAAAATAGATAAAAAAAAAGAATAATGCATAAAAAAATTTAATGGAACTTTCGAAATTATTAAAAATAAACTTTTTTTTAAAAAAGATTTCAATTTTAAGTAAGGCACTAGGAAATTCGATAAATAATAAAATGTTTGAATCTGATTCTGAATTTTTTAAATTCTTTTAATCCAAGATATTAAGATCAGAGATTTTGATTGTTTCATCACAAATTCAGATTAAAAAAGAATGTGAATAACTGTCAAAATTCAGAAAGGGCGAATGTATCATATTTCAGGATTAGAACAATCAATCAACCACTGTTTTTAAATGTAAAAATTGAATTTAAGAATTTCATCGTTTTCAAAGTATCTATTGATGAATGAAGAAATATTCTAAGTTTCTCCTTTCAAAGGATTTTTTAAAATTTATATTATATATTCTATATTCTCTATTCTCTTTTCTCTACTCATTTCTCTATTCTTTATTCTCTAATTTCAATTCTCTAGTATCTATACTCTTTTCTTTATTCTCTATTCTCAACTCTCCATTCTCTATTCTCTAAAATTAATGTTACTCTTTTCTCTGTTCTTCGTTCTCTTTTCTCTGCTCATTTCTCTATTCTTTTTTCTCTATTCTCAATTCTCCAGTCTCTGTCCTATTCTCTCTATTCTCTATTCTCTATTCTTCATTCTCTATTCACTATTCTCTATTCTGTATTCTTTATTCTCTTTTCCCTATTCGCTATTCTCTGTTCTCTATTTTCTTTTTTTTCTATTCTCTATTCTCTATTCTCTATTCTCTATTCTCTATTCTCTATTCTCTATTCTCTATTCTCCATTTTCTATTCTCTATTCTCCATTTTCTATTCTCTATTCTCCATTCTCCATTATCAATTCTCTATTCCCTATTATCTATTTTCTATTCTCTATTCTCTATTCTCTATTCTCTATTCTCTATTCTCTATTCTCTATTCTCTATTCTCTATTCTCTATTCTCTATTCTCTATTCTCTATTCTCTATTCTCTATTCTCTATTCTCTATTCTCTATTCTCTATTCTCTATTCTCTATTCTCTATTCTCTATTCTCTATTCTCTATTCTCTACTCTCTATTATCTATTCTCTATTCTCTATTCTCTATTCTCTATTCTCTATTCTCTATTCTCTATTCTCTATTCTCTATTCTCTATTCTCTATTCTCTATTCTCTATTCTCTATTCTCTATTCTCTATTCTCTATTCTCTATTCTCTATTCTCTATTCTCTATTCTCTATTCTCTATTCTCTATTCTCTATTCTCTATTCTCTATTCTCTATTCTCTATTCTCTATTCTCTATTCTCTATTCTATATTCTCTATTCTCTATTCTCTATTCTCTATTCTCTATTCTCTATTCTCTATTCTCTATTCTCTATTCTCTATTCTCTATTCTCTATTTTCTATTCTCTATTCTCTATTCTCTATTCTCTATTCTCTATTCTCTATTCTCTATTCTCTATTCTCTATTCTCTATTCTCTATTCTCTATTCTCTATTCTCTATTCTCTATTCTCTATCCTCTATTCTCTATTCTCTATTCTCTATTCTCTATTCTCTATTCTCTATTCTCTATTCTCTATTCTCTATTCTCTATTCTCTATTCTCTATTCTCTATTCTCTGTTCTCTGTTCTTTATTCTCTTTTCTCCATTCTCTAGTTCAGAAATATATATAAGGTTTCGTATTTTCTTGACATTGAAAATAAATTTTGAATTAAAAAAGGAGAATTTTACCGAAACCATCATTTTTATTTTATAAAATCTTGAAAAGCTAAAATATTTGTTTCAGACAACAATAACAACGTATTTCATAGAGAAATTTCGCTGCCCATTTATCCTGGCACTTGACAGCTCTAACAAATCAGCATGCATCGGCAGCCAATTGAGCTGATGTCGTTGCCAAGATTGACAGATGAGAATTTTAATTGCATTTATACGAGTCGTTTGTTGCAATGCCTTTTGCGCTCCATTGCAGCAGCTAACGTGGGCTCAATCAATCACTAAGAGTGAGCTGCCACTAGTTGATTGAGGACGGTTTTGACTTATTGTAAATAAGTGGAAAAAAGGATTTACTATTTATTGTAGAAGAGTTTCAGGATAAAGTCGAGGAAGATCGTTAGCAGAAGTTGTACGTTAATGAAGTTAAAAAAAACTTTGACTATAAAACTTATTTCGAAAGGTTTTAAGACGCAATTCTGCACCCAACCCAGGTTGATTGATTCGATAATAAGTGAAGTAAGTGAAGACGAAAGCTTCGATTCGAGAAACTTTAAGCCCCTATAAACCCACCATCGGGTTCAACGCCTTTTCCCGCCAACAGTTCTTGAGGGCAGGAAGAAAAACCAAAATAAAGAAAACCAAAATAAAAGCAAATAAACAGCCCAAAAACCTGTTCCGATTGGCCCACTTTTCCCTTGCAGGAGGGCTCAACCGAAAAACTTCAGGAGAACCCGTACAAAAGTCTCCAGGGTTTGATAACGCTTCTTCGTCGTTCTTCTACTTATCCATCTCGGGTTGACCGCTGCTGAAGATTGAAGAAAAAAACCAGCCTGTCATCATCTTACGTGATTGAATATAAGAAAAAGTACTATACACTAACGAATTTAACACCCAGGCAAATGCTACCGAGTTGAATCTGCTCAATCCTCAGGTTACGCCAGGCTGCAGGAGATTTGTTTGCTTGGTGCAGCATCAAGTTCGGAACCCGGTTGATGGGCTTTGACCCGCATCTTCCAGAAGCTTGCACTCGCGTGACATGGATGGACGGCCACAACCCGGGACCTCAAGCCTTCTTACGAATACAGCGGCAGAAGTGACCACTTTCCCGCCAAAAACCAGTCTTACACAGAAACCACGGAACCCTCAGATGGAGAGATGGAGCATCAGCCTCTGCCCTTTCTTCTTAGGCGGGAGATGAGGAGGGGAGAAGATCGTAAAAGTTCCCGCGTGAGCTCTGTGGGTGCAACAACAGTCGGGTTAACAGGGACTTGGTGACAGTAAAAAATTAATCATTTTTCAAAAAGATATAAAGGGTTTTTTGCCGTATAAGTCCATCTAAAGTGAATAAAAGACTCCTAACGCTATTAAAAAAGTCGGAAAAACCAAAAAAGTAAAAAAAATTAACAAAGTCGAACGTCACGAAATATGAAAAAAAAAATCAAGAAAGTCAAGAAAGTCAAGAAAGTCGAGAAAAATAAAAAAGACAAGAAAGTCAGAAAAGTCAGAAAGTCAAGAAAGACAAGAAAGTCAAGATGGGCAAGAAAGTCAAGAAAGTCAAGAAAGTCAGGAAAGTCAAGAAAGTCAAGAAAGTCAAGAAAGTCAAGAAAGTCAAGAAAGTCAAGAAAGTCAAGAAAGTCAAGAAAGTCAAGAAAGTCATGAAAGTCAAGAAAATCAAGAAAGTCAAGAAAGTCAAAAAAGTCAAGAAAGTCTAGAAAGTCAAGAAACTCAAGAAAGTCAAGAAAGTCAAGAAAGTCAAGAAAGTCAAGAAAGTCAAGAAAATCAAGAAAGTCAAGAACGTCAATAAAGTCAAGAAAGTCAAGAAATCAAAAAATTCTTAAAAGTTAAGAAAGTCAAGAAAATCAAGAAAGTCCAGAAAGTCAAGAAAGTCAAGAAAGTCAAGAAAATCAAGAAAGTCAAGAAAGTCAAGAAAATCATGAAAGTCAAGAAAGTCAAGAAAATCAAGAAAGTAACGAAGGTCAAGAAAGTCAAGAAAGTTAAGAAAGGCAAGAAAGTCAAGAAAGTCAAGAAAGTCAAGAAAGTCAAGAAAGTTAAGATAGTAATAAAAGTCAAGAAAATCAAGAAAATCAAGAAAGTCAAGAATGTCAGGAAAATCATGAAATTCAAGAAAGTCAAGAACGTCAAGAAAAGCAAGAATGTCGAGAAAGTAAAGAAAGTCAAAAAAGTCAAGAAAAGTCAAGAAAGTCAAGAAAATCAAGAAAGTCAAAAAAGTCAAGAAAGTCAAGAAAGTCAAGAAAGTCAAGAAAGTCAAGAAAGTCAAGAAAGTCAAGAAAGTCAAGAAAGTCAAGAAAGTCAAGAAAGTCAAGAAAGTCAAGAAATTCAAAAGAGTCAAGAAAGTCAAGAAAGTCAAGGAAGTCAAGAAAGTCAAGAAAGTCCAGAAAATCAAGAATGTCCAAGATATTCAAGAAAGTCAAGAAAGTCAAGAAAATCAAGAAAGTCAAGAAAGTCAAGAAAGTCCAGAAATTCAAGAAACTCAAGAAAGTCAAGAAAGTCAAGAAATTCAAAAAACTCAAATAGTGAAGAAAGTCAAGAAACTCAAATAGTCAAAAAGTCAAGAAAGTTAAGAAAATCAAAAAAGTCAAGAAAATCAAGAAAGTCAAGAACGTCAAGAAAGTAAAGAAAGTCAAGATAGTCAAGAAAGTCAAGAAAGTCAAGAAAGTCAAGAAAGTCAAGATAGTCAAGAAAGTAAATATTGTGGAGAACGTCAAGAAAGTCAAGAAAGTTAAGAAAGTCGAAAAAGTCTAGAATGTCAAAAAATTCAAGAAAGTAAAGAAAGTCAAGAAAGTCAAGTAAGTCAAGAAAGTCAAGAAAGTCAAGAAAGTCCAGATAGTCAAGAAAGTCAAGAAAGTCAAGAAAGTCAAGAAAGTCAAGAAAGTCAAGAAAGTCAAGAAAGTCAAGAAAGTCAAGAAAGTCAAGAAAGTCAAGAAATTCAAAAGAGTCAAGAAAGTCAAGAAAGTCAAGTAAGTCAAGAAACTCAAATAGTCAAAAAGTCAAGAAAGTCAAGAAAGTCAAGAAAGTCAAGAAAGTCAAGAAAGTCAAGAAAGTCAAGAAAGTCAAGAAAGTCAAGAAAGTCAAGTAAATCAAGAAAGTCAAGAAAGTCAAGAAAGTCAAGAAAGTCAAGAAAGTCAAGAAAGTCAAGAATGTCAAGAAAGTCAAGAAAGTCAAGAAAGTCAAGAAAGTCAAGAAAGTCAAGAAAGTCAAGAAAGTCAAGAAAGTCAAGAAAGTCAAGAAAGACAAGAAAGACAAGAAAGACAAGAAAGTCAAGAAAGTTAAGAATGTCAAAAAAGTCAAGAAAGTCAAGAAAGTCAAGAAAGTCAAGAATGTCAAGAAAGTCAAGAAAGTCAAGAAAATCAAGAAAATCAAGAAAATCAAGAAAGTCAAGAAAGTCAAGAAAGTCAAGAAAGTCAAGAAAGTCAAGAAAGTCAAGAAAGTCAAAAAAGTCAAGAAAGTCAAGAAAGTCAAGAAAGTCAAGAAAGTCAAGAAAGTCAAGAAAGTCAAGAAAGTCAAGAAGGTCAAGAATGTTCAGAAAGTCCAGAAAGTTAAGGAAGTCAAGAATAACAAGAAAGTTAAGAAAGTCAAGAAAGTCAAGAAAGTCAAGAAAGTCAAGAAAGTCAAGAAAGTCAAGAAAGTCAAGAAAGATAAGATAGTCAAGAAAGTCAAGGAAGTTAAATAAGTCAAGAAAGTCAAGAAAGTCAAGAAAGTCAAGAAAGTCAAGAAAGTAAATAAAATCAAGAAAGTATAGAAAATCAAGAACGTGAAGAAAGTCAAGAAAGTCAAGATCGTCAAGAAAATCAAGAAAGTCAAGAAAATCAAGAAGGTCAAGAAAATCAAGATAGTTAAGAAAGTCAAGAAAGTCAAATAGTGAAGAAAGTCAAGAAAGTCAAGAAAGTCAATATAGTCAAGAAAGTCAAGAAAGTCAAGAAAGTCAAGAAAGTCAAGAAAGTCAAGAAAGTCAAAAAAGTCAAGAAAATCAAGAAAGTCAAGAAAGTCAGACTTTCTTGACTTTCTTGACTTTCTTGACTTTCTTGACTTCTTTGACTTTCTTGACTTTCTTGAAAGTCCTGACTTTCTTGAGTTCCTAACTTTTTGAACTTTTTTGACTTTCTCGACTTTCTTGACCTTCTTTGAAGTCCTGAAAGTCATGAAAGTTAAGAAGGTCAACAAAGTCAAGAAAATTAAAAATGTCAAGAAAGTCAGAAACTCAAGAAAGTGAAGAATTTTAAGGAAGTCAAAAAAAGTTAAGAATGTCATGAAAGTCCAAAAAGTCAAGAAAGTCAAGAAAGTCAAGAAAGTCAAGAAAATTAAAAAAAAAGTCAAGAAAGTTTAGAAACTCTAGAAAGTCAAGAAATCCAAGAAAGTCAAGAAAGTTA
This sequence comes from Uranotaenia lowii, assembly GCF_029784155.1. Lineage (NCBI taxonomy): Eukaryota > Metazoa > Arthropoda > Insecta > Diptera > Culicidae > Uranotaenia > Uranotaenia lowii. Next base: position 323,183,818 of record NC_073693.1, read on the forward strand.
AAAAAGTCAACAAATTCAACAAAATCAAGAAAATCAAGAAAGTCGAAAAAGCCAAGAAAATCAAAATAGTGAATAAAGTCAAAAAAATCTCAGAGTCAAGAAATATTTCATGATCCAATTCTACAGAAGACGAAAACTGATAAATGCTAATCGAAAATTCCAAGAATCCTTTGGTAATAATATTTGCTGTAGTGTGACTTTATCTTAATTTTTTTACACATTACTTAGTTCCTTAGTTCCATCCATAAAATAATCATTACAAAAAAAAACCAATATTATAAATAGCAATTTTTTATTGTGTTATGCTTTTCTGTTCCCTAATGGATGAGCTCAGCTACTACACGACTGTGTGTGGATTACGGTTATCCATTTCTCCCGGAGGATTATAAGCAGTCAAAAAAAAAAAAGAAAAAAAATATAATAACAGACAGTCGAGCGAGTGAAACACACGTGCAAGTTCGTTGTACTTTCCACGGCTCAGCCAGAGACCATCATCTAACCATCCAAGAGCCTTCTTGAAAGCCCATCACTTTCTACGTTCTGAAGGGCCCGAACTGGAGAGCCTCAAAAGATGCACGATCGAGGACCAGACAAGTCCTATACAAAAAGGGAGCCAGAAAACGAGAAACTTGTTTTCATCCATAGTCATCGTCATCAGTAGAAGCAATCATTAAAAGAATCAGCATCATCAACTGTCATTATCATCGTCTAACTTAATCAGGGAAAGTAGAGAAAAAAAAAACACAGAAACTTCTTTTTTTCATCTTACACGTAAAGAGTAGTTCCTAAAAGCTGGGAAGAAATTGTAAAAAAAGGAAGAAAACAAAAAAAGGGAAGAATACTACTCCAGCCAGCCAGACACTTGTGCCATTCGTTCGTGCAGCACGCAAATGGAAAACGTAAACATCGACGAACCGATCCATCGCGCGCTCGTCGTATGTTCGGTTCGAGGCTGTTATTGTTGTTGTTTCGTTTAGTAAGTGAGTGGGCGAAGGGACGAAGACAAGAATCGATAGGAACAAGAAGAACACGAAAACGAAGAAACGAGGAAAATTGAAAAGAGAGAAGACCTTCTGTGTAGAACTCTTTACAACACAACAACTTGAGCCAGTCAGCCAGCCATCCAGCTGAAAGGAACCTTTTATGTATTAAATGGGAAGCAGAAGATGATGATTGGCGAGAAAATAAGAATAAGGACTCAGGGAACAAAATGTAGGGTGAAAAGAAGTTAAAGAAGCAGCAGTCGATTGCTTTCCAGTTGTGAAGTTGTAAAGGAAAGGAAGTTCAGCTCAGCATGCAGAAAAATCGAATCAAAACAAAAGTTTGTAAAAATCGTGGCGAGTGGGATGAGTTGAGCGAGTTGCAATCGGAAAGCTAATGAAATGGAACAACTTTGCAGGAACAACAAGCTTCGTAAATTTTCTTCGACCTGCATGACCTAAACGTATTCAAATGTAAATTTGTAACAGAATATCGCCAACTTGTATCACATTGAATCAAAATCATATTGTTTTCCTGAACTGTCGTCTGCATGAGTTTATCCTTTATTATAATTGAGTTTTCCACTAAAGAGATAACATTCACTGAGGAATTTTTATGCAGTATAAATTCTATCGTTAACGTATAGGACTTAAAAAATAGTAAGCTAAATAATTTAGAAATTTTGAATTTCTTCAAAATTTCATTATATTTAACAATCGTATGTTACAGAATAAGGAAAACGAACAAAAACAAAACGTTTCTTTGATTCTCAGAAAAATCAGGTATACTCTCAACAATCACACTCTTTAGTTCCTTGAAATGTTTCACATCTACAGCATCTTCAACACAGTGAAATACAGAGCTGACACTACAAATCTCAGTTCAATTTACTCAGCTAGTTTTTACTTACTTAAATCTCACAACTACTAGAACACTAAGAACTGTCAAAAAACGAAAGGCACAAAATTTGTAGCCTTTTCAAATATCATACCACCCAAAATATCATAGATAAACCAACAGTAGTGATAAGTTACAACTTTGAAAATAAAAAAATGCGATAAGTGTATTCAACAAAAAATTCAACGGTAGTTAGGTTTACATACTGATTTGTCAAATTTTACAGCGTAAACAAACAGGAAAAAGGAAAAAATAGGGAAAAGGTAGACAGTAAGCTTTCACAAAAAAGCACACAAAAACGATTCGACTGTAAGTAGGACTAAGCAATTTTCATATTTTTTGAATGATTTAGTTTAAGATTGCCAGATTGCCTGGTTTTATCCGGGTTTTTCCGGATATAAAAGACAAATTTTGAGAACAGTCCGGAGAATTTTCTCGCATTTTTTCACTTTTTTGGCAAATCAAACAAGGAAATCAATTGTAAATCTAAGATGTAATTTTTTTTGGTTAATGCCTGGAAGCCAAAATACAAATTAAACTCTGTCGATGAATTTTGATATAAATTATATATATTTTTTTTGAGTTTTAACAAATTTTTCCCGGATTTATGGTTGTCAGTTTTTAAATCAAATATCAGGTTTTTATATGAAATTGCCCGGGATTGTCTGGCCCGGATACGTGCTAAAAAAATTTTGGCAACCTTAATTAAGTTACAATATTTTTTTTTAAATTTCCTGAAGATGATGCTCATAAGCATCGAAATGTCGGACTAATCAAAACATCATTTTTAGATAAATTTTGACTGCCTTGCCGAGCAATAACAGCATCATAAAATACAGTCGACATATCTAATACCCCCAATGTGCGCAATTTAGAAAAGAAATAGTTTGCTTATTTCAAAAGTTAACCCGTGAATCTCGAAAACATGAGCGTATTCCAAAAAGATATGTTGGACTCCTGAATTTTGCGCCCTCAATTTAGATTAAATCAACCCTCAAATTTTTGGCACCACGGGAAAATCTTTGAAAATATTGAATTTAGAAAAAGATACTAAAAATTCATCAAATGTGGGCTAATGCTTTTCAACTTTGCCAGAGTCGTAGTTCACAAATTTTAAAATAAACAAAATTAATTCATAAAGAAATAATTGTGAAAAAAAAAACCAAGAATTCGCTGTCAATTAAATTTTCTTAGACTACTAACTCTTAAACTGATTTTTTTTCATGACGGTGGTTAAGGAATTTAGTTTTTTTTTGAATAATCAACTTTGACATTTGAGTTCATTAGTTTTTAGAAATTCAAAATCAAAACTTGTTTTATGTTCTTTCTCCAGCACAATCATTGAAAAAAATAAAAATTCTAAGTTTATGAAATAAGATTTATGTTTTAACTGATTTTTTATTTGATACCTTTGAAGTCAAAAGTGAAAAAAAAAACATTCGAGATACTTTCGAGAAAACGCACTTTGAAATATTCGTGTTGTGTTGTGAAGAACTGAAAGTTTGAATAATTAATTAAATAAATCTGAAAACTTTACCAAATAAAGCCTAAAGATTAAAAATCGTATGGCATTTTTCATACAAAATAAATCATTTTTGTACTTCTATCCCTTTTGGCTTCGAGATCCTCAATCAAAATTTAAAATTAAACAACTTTTTACGATTTTTTTGCTCTGAATTTAAATTCTTATTTAATTTTTTTAAATACTGATGTGAGCTCTTAAGCTTATGTTAAAATCTAAATTAATATTTTTGATAGAAATTTTTATCGTTTATTTTGGATGTGAAGGCTGAATATTGGAAATAGAAATAATGAAGATTTTTCAAAGCCTCTGAACAGAAAATTGTATAAAATTATATCCGCCAGCTTCATTTATGTATATTTTTTTTCATGAGAAACTAGATCAATCTCAATATGAATATTTTGTTTTGACGTTCTTAATTTTTAATAATTCTTGCTTCTCTTAACCTTGTTAAAATAATTCGAAGTCAAAGTTTTTTTTTTGCTTTCACATGGATTTTTTAAATTATCAACAAGTCACTTGAACGGCACTAAAGTGCAAACCATAGCTTGTGGGGTATCGTGGACAATCATTTTCTCGTGTTTTATACAAATTCATGACATTAAAAATGTTGTTCATGATTGTTCAGTTTTTTATACCTTAAAAAATCACATTGCCGTAGGAACGGGGGGGGGGGGGGGTGTAGGTCAAACTCCCCCCCTCCATGAGGTTCAAAAAATGCCTAACGAAATTTTCATTAATTTTTAATCAAATTTTGCTGAATCACTAAAATGATTCAAGAGTAAAAATTTCGGCTCAGAACTAAAGCAAAAACCTTGAAATCTTATCTCAGGTCAATAATTCTACTACAGTTTTTCGAAAATAGCCTTTTTTTTAATTTAATTCGAGACTTTTTAAACACTTAGGTTCATTCGAGTCTTAACTTATAAAATACTTAAAAGTAATTATATAAAGCCTCATAACTAACACAATATTTAAATTTTCATAATTATTTGATAAGACCACTTGATTTTATGAATTTTATTAGTTTTCGTTAGCAATTGCCTCACTTGTTGTTTAAGTTTCTAACAAATTAAAACAACAAATTGATTCTCAAATATTGAACTTTAAAAATATAAGACTTAGTTTGTCAGTTTCACTTCATTTACAAAAGCAAACAAAAATTTAAATTGAGTCATTAGAAATATGTATTTTGCTTCCAAATTTTTTGAGCTTATTTTATCCAAATTAGCATTAACAATTTTTGGAAGTTTAAAATATAATTTAAAATTGACTAAAGTGTTTCTATTAACAAAATTTCAAGTATTTTTCTTCATAATTTGCACTGAATCATTTTGATATTGGCGGATAATTGGGATAACAGTCAAAATTGGCACGGCTTGGTTACTTGCCGAAAAATATCTGGAAAGCTTAAGTTAAAATTACTCTAGATTTTTAGTTTCAGAGTTGCTTATTAACATTAAAACTCGATGTCTGTGATCAGATTTCGGATTCTGAATCCAGTTTATTATTCCTGAATTTCAGTTTTTTAGCATTGACACAAAACTCTGATCCGAATCTTGGTTAAGCATTTCAAACATCAACTAGTTGCATTTTCCATATTCGAAACTCATCGAATCTGAATATGAAGAAAAATCTTGATATTATAAAAAATAAGATTTGGATTTGAAATTTTTTTACCTCTTATACTGAATCGAAAATGATGATCCAGATTTGAAACAGTGTCATTATTTGCAATTTTCATTTAAGTTCACAAGTTGAATTTCGAATAAATAACCGAAGAAATAATTCAGAAAGAAATCTAGAAATGCACATAAGAGATTTTCGGTTAAGGGTTCGAAAACAAATTAAGCTTTTTGTTAATAATTATTAAGAATTATTATTTGGACCTTAGATCCAAAAACCATTTTAAAATTCGGAATCAGATTTGAACTAAGGTTCAAAAGGCAGCATTTATACTCTTAAAAAAAAAATAAAAACTCGAATTTAGATTCAGCTTGAGTTAAGTTTTATAATCAGGATTTAAATATCAATGTGATTTTTTTTAAGGATTCAAATAGCAGGAGTTTGGATTCCGGTTTCAAAATTAAAATTGTTTGTTCAATCTGAGTCAGTTTTGAACCACAAACCAAAAGAAATCCCAAATAAAAAATAAAGTTTGGACTCATTTTTAAGACTTAGTTCTGAGAAAAATCTAGATTTCAATTTTTTGAAAATATTCACAAGATTCTTATTATGAATAATCGAGTTTTCAAGAGTATAAAAAAAATCTGATTAAATCGCAAAATGGTTATATTTGTGGTTAAAAAGAGTTAAACCATTAATTGTTATGATTTCCATTAGTATTGATAAAAAGCTTTACAAGAAAAAAAATATTTTTTGTTTCTAGTGTATCACCAGCAATTCACTTTACTCATTCAAAAATTTAAAGTTGAAATCTAAGTTAACCGTCACCTAATTCTGCTTGCATAAGCAATCTTCTGCACATCAGAATTTTTATTTGAAGATAATTATGAAAACTTGACAAGTATTGTCTTCAAATGGCGATTTGATTTAAATTCGAAAAAATAATCCGTCTTTTGTGTTTCTGCCAAGCGAAAAATTAGAAAATCGATTTTTTTCAAATTTTGTGCAATGATCCTTCATTCATACCTGCACATTCGATGAGAAAAAGGTTTTGATCAACGTGCCTTGTTCTATTGCGAGCTGTGCAAAGTTGTGAATCACGTATGCTACCATGGGAAGGAAAGAACTAAGTAATTACAAAAAGTATTCGGCGAAATGATACGAATTTTGACCGAATCGGAAATACTGAAAAAATGACAAAAATAACAAAAATGACAAAAATGCCAAAAATTACAAAAATGAAAAAAATGAAAAAAATGACAAAAATGACAAAAATGACAAAAATGACAAAAATGACAAAAATGACAAAAATGTCAAAAATGACAAAAATGATAAAAATGACAAAAATGACAAAAATGTCAAAAATGACAAAAATGACAAAAATGACAAAAATGACAAAAATGCCAAAAATTACAAAAATGAAAAAAATGACAAAAATGACAAAAATGACAAAAATGACAAAAATGACAAAAATGACAAAAATGTCAAAAATGACAAAAATGACAAAAATGATAAAAATGATAAAAATGACAAAAATGTCAAAAATGACAAAAATGACAAAAATGACAAAAATGACAAAAATGACAAAAATGACAAAAATGACAAAAATGACAAAAATGACAAAAATGACAAAAATGACAAAAATGACAAAAATGACAAAAATGACAAAAATGACAAAAATGACAAAAATGACAAAAATGACAAAAATGACAAAAATGACAAAAATGACAAAAATGACAAAAATGACAAAAATGCCAAAAATTACAAAAATGAAAAAAATGACAAAAATGACAAAAATGACAAAAATGACAAAAATGACAAAAATGACAAAAATGACAAAAATGACAAAAATGACAAAAATGTCAAAAATGACAAAAATGACAAAAATGATAAAAATGATAAAAATGACAAAAATGTCAAAAATGACAAAAATGACAAAAATGTCAAAAATGACAAAAATGACAAAAATGACAAAAATGATAAAAATGATAAAAATGACAAAAATGTCAAAAATGACAAAAATGACAAAAATGACAAAAATGACAAAAATGACAAAAATGACAAAAATGACAAAAATGACAAAAATGACAAAAATGACAAAAATGACAAAAATGACAAAAATGACAAAAATGACAAAAATGACAAAAATGACAAAAATGACAAAAATGACAAAAATGACAAAAATGACAAAAATGACAAAAATGACAAAAATGACAAAAATGACAAAAATGACAAAAATGACAAAAATGACAAAAATGACAAAAATGACAAAAATGACAAAAATGACAAAAATGACAAAAATGACAAAAATGACAAAAATGACAAAAATGACAAAAATGACAAAAATGACAAAAATGACAAAAATGACAAAAATGACAAAAATGACAAAAATGACAAAAATGACAAAAATGACAAAAATGACAAAAATGACAAAAATGACAAAAATGACAAAAATGACAAAAATGACAAAAATGACAAAAATGACAAAAATGACAAAAATGACAAAAATGACAAAAATGACAAAAATGACAAAAATGACAAAAATGACAAAAATGACAAAAATGACAAAAATGACAAAAATGACAAAAATGACAAAAATGACAAAAATGACAAAAATGACAAAAATGACAAAAATGACAAAAATGACAAAAATGACAAAAATGACAAAAATGACAAAAATGACAAAAATGACAAAAATGACAAAAATGACAAAAATGACAAAAATGACAAAAATGACAAAAATGACAAAAATGACAAAAATGACAAAAATGACAAAAATGACAAAAATGACAAAAATGACAAAAATGACAAAAATGACAAAAATGACAAAAATGACAAAAATGACAAAAATGACAAAAATGACAAAAATGACAAAAATGACAAAAATGACAAAAATGACAAAAATGACAAAAATGACAAAAATGACAAAAATGACAAAATTGACAAAAATGACACAAATGACAAAAATACCTTAATTGGCGTTATAAACTTTATATGATTTTGGTCATTTTGGATGTGGTGGCCCACAATTCCTCACCATTTTCAAAAATAAAAAAAACTGCTTACGTTATAAATTTCGAAAACCATAGCAATTTTTTTCTTTTTATCTTTAATCATTAAGTTATAATGGGGCAATGTTTAAATTGTCCCATGATTTTCCACTTCTCCCTGCAATTTTCTTTTAAATTACTGATACCCGTCCTTTTTTCAGAGGAGAAACATGGAGCCCAATGTGACATGAGATGTAGTTTTTGGAAAAAAAAAAAGTATCTGTGGCATTTCGTGGCCCCTTCTTACATTGGAGGGAGGAGAGGCAAATAAAATATTTTTCTAATTCAAGTTTGAAAACAATGAGACTGACCCACGGTTCTTTGGAAAGTTGATTAAATAAAATCAGAGAAAATTTGAAAAGAATTCAGATTTTTTTAAATCCAACACAAACACATACAGGATCCCAATGAAACTTGATGTTTCCTCGAAGAGATTCCTTTTTCTGAATTTTTAGCGTACATCTTTCGAGGATATGATGGCTAGCATCTTACAAATGCTTAAACCACCAACCCACAGAAAGTGTACTATGTATGCTGTTGACCAGGATTCGATCTCATGTCCGCTGGCTTAGAAGACTTGAATGTTATCCTCTACCCCACGGGTTGCGCTGCTGCTTCTTTATTCTACTGATGAACTAAGTACCGTAAACTGGGGAACTTTAATAACTTTTTTCATTCATTTTCGAATATTTTGGAAGGGGTTGCTCTTTCGTAATACTTCAAAGCTTTAAAACTTTACTGAGGTGAGGAGTATTAAACATGATGATTGATTGCAGTAAACTCAAACGACATTGGTGGTTATAATTAAACGTTTGTTACAAAACCAGATTTCGAGTTTCGGGGTAATTTTGATCACTCTGGTTTTTACGTATCTCAACATCATCAAATTTATTGTTTTGATGCCATTAAGCACAGAAGGCTCAAAACATCGATAACTGTATTTTTTTGTTTGGACTCAATTGAATTTTTCAACGTTTTCTTTCAAAAACAAATATACTCGAAAGATGGACAATGTTGCTGCATACATTTAGGGGCAAAAATTATAAACCTTTCCTAATGTTTTTGGCCTCAAAAACAAATAAAATTTTACCTTCATGCAATTCCCCAAGTCCTCGTACTATTCCTATGTTCTTTGTTTCTTCAAAATGAACCATTTGATAGGGGTTTTAGCCATTTTTTCAATTTGGAAGTTTTCATGGAAAATGACCGTTCGTTTTCATTATCCAAAAATCATCATCAATGACCATAAAAATACCACTTAAACTAAACCTAAACCAAGAAAAAAGATTAACTTTCACATAAAACAACCCATTTGCTCCTAAATGCTTAATTTGATCAGGAGAGATGTTTGTTTGTAAGCCTTCAAAAAACCAGATATTTCAAGATTTTTAAATGATATTTTAAGTAATATAAAAAATCTCCTAATAAAAACCAAATTAAGGTTATTGGTAACTCAATTTACAGACTTTCAAACGTAGTAAACAGTTCTTAGATATTTTAACTTTATACATAATTAATGATGATTATCTGCAAAAATTTCATGTTGATCAAAGATACCCCGCTGATCAAAGTTCCCCCAGTTTACGGTACTATAATTCGTTTGTCCAGTGTTATTATTGCTCGTTTATTTGTCGGTTATCAAGTCGAACAACAAATAGAACGAAACTAACGTCTAGAAACAAAGAAATATCAGCTTCAATTGCACTTCAAACGAACTCATATGCGGGTTACCTTTGCATCAGCAAGGGCAAATGCATGTCAATTAGGTAGTCTGGAAAAGAATATGCGTCGCTATCATAGGCGCAAGGCTACAAATCTGACATTTGAATTCGCTTTGCTGCAAGCAAGCAAACATTCAGCAATCACAACCATCGCAATAAACCATATCAATTTGAATATCGGGAATCGCATCCCCACTTACTGACTAAGTTGGCCTTCCCGACGGCTCTCCCCCATTCGTAAATAAGCGAAATTTGCATCTCGATTCTAGAATGACAAAACGCAATTCAACCTAACACCCCAGATAAGATCGGGATCTCTAGCCCTGTAGGTACAATGTTAAATGCTTCGAACCGCACATCACTCGCGTGCGCAATTATCACTGCAGTATCATCATCGAGGCATCACTTGGCGTTGTCGTCATCAATGGAAAACAAAAGTGTTGAATCGAACTGCAGCCGGTCGGTGCATTATTGGACTCTGCGCTCATGTTGGAGATGCATAAAAAATCTAATTACTTAAAAGTTGTGGCAGGAATGAGTGGGATTTCCTTTTTTTTTACTCACCTACTCAGCAAACATACGGACCTCGACTAGCAATAATTGCACATATTCCAACTATGTTGCATTGTTCTGGAACTAGGCAAATATGAGGGATCTATTGCATTGTTGCTCCCTTAGACATCCAGATGGCCCGGTGATTCAGACTCTAGAGGGCGTGTGCCATTCACTAATGCAAATAGGACAGTCACTCGCCCACCAGCAGCATCAGGATTAAGGCACGACCGAGCTAGACAGTACGGCACCTCAACCGGTTGAGGCTCAACAAAAACACTACTCCGGAATCGGAATGAGTAACAGAACAGCAGTTGACAAAAAAGGGCGCGAAATGTTTGCTCTCTGACTGTATGCTGCTCATTGATACATTCTGGGTTGCATTCGCGTGGCTTGAATTAAAACGGTAGGATATGATTTGTACAGGAGGCTAAAAAAAACAATTGCGGCCGGTGAATTCATCTAGTGATACCTACATTGATTACTATCAATTTCGGGAAACATTGATTGTAACACCTTGGGTGAAGATAAGAGCATTCTCAAACAAGTGTTTTTCCTTTATAATAAGGATTTTACCAAATCTGATAATAAGAACATGAGTTTGATGAAAAAAAAACCCCAATTTATAGCATTATTTTGTGAGTCAAAATCATAACACCACGTCATCGAATGAAAAAACTTTTCATTGCTTTACTACTTAGGTTTTATTTTCAATGTGCAGTACGCTCCTGAGATCTTAAAGCAAAAAATGTGTACCTATGAGCCAAACTGAACAATTTAATAAAAACGAAAGTCTACTTTTTTCAAAATAAGCACACGAGTACTTAGAACAGAACCATTTGAATATCCTTTTTTTTAATTTTTTTCATTTTTGTCATATTTGTCATGTTTGTAATTTTTGTCATTTTTGTCATTTTGTCATTTTTGTCATTTTTGTCATTTTTGTCATTTTTGTCATTTTTGTCATTTTTGTCATTTTTTGTCATTTTGTCATTTTTGTCATTTTTTGTCATTTTTGTCATTTTTGTCATTTTTGTCATTTTTGTCATTTTTGTCATTTTTGTCATTTTTGTCATTTTTGTCATTTTTGTCATTTTTGTCATTTTTGTCATTTTTGTCATTTTTGTCATTTTTGTCATTTTTGTCATTTTTGTCATTTTTGTCATTTTTGTCATTTTTGTCATTTTTGTCATTTTGTCATTTTTGTCATTTTTTGTCATTTTTGTCATTTTTGTCATTTGTCACTTTTGTCATTTTGTCATTTTTGTCATTTTTGTCATTTTTGTCATTTTTGTCATTTTTGTCATTTTAGTCATTTTTGTCATTTTTGTCATTTTTGTCATTTTTGTCATTTTAGTCATTTTTGTCATTTTTGTCATTTCTGTCATTTTTGTCATTTTTGTCATTTTTGTCATTTTTGTCATTTTTGTCATTTTTGTCATTTTTGTCATTTTTGTCATTTTTGTCATTTTTGTCATTTTTGTCATTTTTGTCATTTTTGTCATTTTTGTCATTTTTGTCATTTTTGTCATTTTTGTCATTTTTGTCATTTTTGTCATTTTAGTCATTTAGTCATTTTAGTCATTTTTGTCATTTTTGTCATTTTTGTCATTTTTGTCATTTTTGTCATTTTTGTCATTTTAGTCATTTTAGTCATTTTAGTCATTTTGTCATTTTAGTCATTTTTGTCATTTTTGTCATTTTTGTCATTTTTGTCATTTTTGTCATTTTTGTCATTTTTGTCATTTTTGTCATTTTTGTCATTTTTGTCATTTTTGTCATTTTTGTCATTTTTGTCATTTTTGTCATTTTTGTCATTTTTGTCATTTTTGTCATTTTTGTCATTTTTGTCATTTTGTCATTTTTGTCATTTTTTGTCATTTTTGTCATTTTTGTCATTTTTGTCATTTTTGTCATTTTGTCATTTTTGTCATTTTTGTCATTTTTTGTCATTTTTGTCATTTTTGTCATTTTGTCATTTTTGTCATTTTTGTCATTTTTGTCATTTTTGTCATTTTTGTCATTTTTGTCATTTTATTGAGTCAGGTTT